>NC_068984.1:138101184-138113056 GCF_001194135.2 Octopus bimaculoides | reverse complement strand
ATATATAAGTCAGTAAATAGTGGGGCTGTGTTAACCGCACGTGGAGAAATAATAGGAAAATGAAAAAAAGCCAGAATGCTGAACTGGGAGCATAATTTAATATATATATATATATATATATATATATATATATATATATATACATCTGTATATATGTATATATATATCCATATATATATATATCTGTATATGTGTGTATATATATATATGTATATATATATATCTATATGTATATATATGTGTATATATATATATATATGTGTGTATATATATATGTATATATATATGTGTATGCGTGTATATATATATATATATGTATATATGTGTATATGTTATGTATATATACATATGTATATATAGACATATGTATGCATGTATGTATGTATTTGTGTCATTATTTGTCCCCGCCACCATCGCTTGACAACCGATGGAGGTGCATTTATGTCCCCCATAACCTAGCAGTTTCGCATAAGAGACCGATAGAATAAGTACTAAACTTACAAAGAACAAGTCCTCAGGTCGATTTCTTCGACTAACACTCCTTTAAGACACTCCTCCAGCATGACCGCAGTCAAATGACTGAAACATGTAAACAAATAAAAGAACGAAATTGCAATTCACTTCTAGAGATTCTTCTACATTTTTGTATAACTTTCTCTTTGTTTTTTTTGTTTTTTTGTTCTATCACATAGGTTTGGAAGATACCAGTGACAAATGCGGTGCCAGTGATGACGCCAACCCTTATCACATATTCCTTGGAGTTTTTCTTTTAGGGCAGGTGTTTCATAGTGTAGGTGGAAGTATTCTCTTTTCACTTGGAATAACTATATTAGATGACATTGCTACACCCATGACAACGCCATTACATATTGGTAATTAAATTAAAATTAGTTCATAAATTATTTCATAAATTTAATATATATATATATATATGCTTAACGATTTAAATATAAATTCATTTTTTATATGTTCGTAAAAAAATAGAGTTTAGATTCTAAGAACAACTTATTAAATTCATTGTTTTTATATGTTAGCGAGAGAAAAAGTGTGATTGATCGTAACAGTAGGATCTCCTAGGGTTGAGGTATTGTTGAGGCTGGTGCCCAACCTTGACAGCAAGAAAAGGAGAATAGGAGATTAAACCTAGAGTCTGGTTACAGTGCTTATGATAAACTCCACTATAGGTTACACAAATACCAAATGTGTGTGTGTGTGTATATATATATATGTGTGTTTGTGTAAATATATATTACATTTGTGTGTGTTTGTGTAAATATATATTACATTTGTGTGTGTGTGTGTGTGTATTCTTTTATTCTTTTACTTGTTTCCATGCTGGACCACTGCCTTAAATGGTTTTTTTAGTCAAAGAAATCGCCCCCAGGACATTAGCAAGCCTAGTACTTATTCTATTGGTCTCTTTTGCCAAACCGCTAAGTTATAAGTATGTAATTATATATAGCAGAGATTACATATAATCTTTTCTACTATAGGCACAAGGCCTGAAATTTGGGTGGCAAGGAGACTAGTCAATTTCATTGACACCAGTGCATAACTGGTACTTATTTAATCGACCCCAAAAGGATGAAGGGCAAAGCCAACTCCGGCGGAATTTGAACTCAGAACGTTGTGGCAGACGAAATGCTGCTAAGCATTTCAACCAGCATGCTAACGATTCTGCTAGCTTGCCGCCTTTGTGGTTACATATAATATTGCTTGGACTGATTTCATGGATAATCTTATTTGATTAAGATAATTCTTAGTAGATTCTAGTTTTGAGTGGTTTCTGCGGTATATATCATCATCATTTAACGTCCGCTTTCCATGCTAGCATGGGTTGGACGATTTGACTGAGGACTGGTGAACCAGATGACTACCTCATGATTGTGAGTTCAATGTTCTGAGCACTGAGCCATGCACATTCACATATTTATCAAAAATCATTTGTTGGCCTGTTGATTAATTAGTTAATGTTAATTAATTACTTAAGCACTTTGTTCTCTGTGGGGCAAAGGCAACTCTAGGTTGTAAGGTTTTCATCATCCAGGGTCTTGGTTTTGAACTGTCATTGATGCTTCTCTAACCCTGCTTTTTTTCTAGGTGGGGGTATTGGCCCTATGCAAATCCATTTTTACCTTCATGTTTGTTTGGACTCTATCCTTTGGCTTATTCAGCATGGGAGGTCCCTCAAAGAGCTTATAATCTGATGGTATAGGCCTAAGAGTAACTGAGGCACACAAGCCACTTCACTGCAGCAAGAAATGGATCCTGCAGAGCAGTGTTTCTCAACCTCTTTACCCTTGCATAACCCTTAAAATAAATTACATGTTTCAAGGAACTCCTGCACAAAGCAAAATTATATACCATAACATTCTCATATTTTTTTTATCATAGTTCACATGGTAAATATCATATATAAACAATTGCAGTGTGGAAGGTGTTTATAAGCCATTTAAAATGCACAAAACTGTTAGATTCACTTCAACATTTAAATTTAATTTGCCAAAATATTTTCATCGCTTTGAGACGACAACCTGTTCACTGACAAAATAACGTGCTGCACGGTATTTTGTCAGTGAACAGGTCGTCGTCTCAAAGCGACAAAAATAGATTGAAAGTGTTATATAAAGGTAAAATAAAGTATACCTTGCATTTTGGTTTAGTTAGGCATCAGCAAGAATAAAACAGAAGAGAGAAAGAGGTAACACTTAACTCAAAACCTCTACCTCCCAATCTATTAGATGTAAAAAAATTACCAACAATGGACTTCTCACATAACCATTTCTACATGCCCTTCTCTACTCCAGCTCTGTTTCTGAACGATTAATCAAACAATTGATTTAATAGTTTAATTGGTTTAATAGTTAACCAATTGGCAAATAAAATAGTAAAGAAGTGAGATATAATCAGTGCATGTATTCATTATTGGTATGATGACCCTCCCAAGAGACAACAAAATATATTTCAACATATGGTTTCACACTAAGACTCTTCCAAACCAAACACAAAAAGTTTTATTGATTTGTTTTACACATTCTTAAGCCCTAATTTGCTTTCTTTATTTCAAGGTATACTGATGGTTTTTGCAACCTTGGGTCCTGCATTAGGATATATAGTCGGTGCTCAGTTTCTTGATATTTTTGTTGATCCTTCAAAACAAAATGAGTAAGTATCATCTACTATATAGTTACTGAATAACATTTCACATAAAATAATTACCTTGGAAAACCTGAAATGTTATGGGACCTGTTTAATAGAGATAAGCATTAATGCTTTAAGTCTGTAAACTGGTTTGAAAACTAGTGGGAAGTATTTGAATTGGTTGTGACTGTGTGGTAAGAAGTTTACTTTCCAACTACATGGTGCCAGGTTCAGTCCCACTTTGTGACACCCTGGTTGGCATCTGGAAGGGCATCCAGCTGTAAAAATCTTGCCAAAATTAACTTCAACTCTGCTAGTGCCACGTAGATAGCACTGAGTCCACTCTGCAGAGTGGTTGGTGTTAGGAAGGGCATCCAGCTATAAAGTCCCTGCCAAAACAGACAGGAGCCTTGGGTAGACTTTCTACCTGGCTGGCTCCTGTCAACCATCCTACTCATGCATGCAGGGAAGATGAACGTTAAATGATGATGATGATGATGATGATGATGATGATGATGATGATGATGATGATGATGATGATGATGATGTGTGTGTGTGTGTTTGTGTGCATATGGTTCAAATGTACAAATATGAAGAACAAAAGACAGAAACAGGTAAGGGAACAACAAGCAAGGTGTATTGGTTTTATGCTCAGGACAAATGGAAATGTCTTTGGCATTTCAAGCCTTCACTCTGCAACAGAAAGAGATGATGGAGGAAAATGGAGAGAGAGGAAAAAACAAAAATATGGTAGGAGAAAAAAACATGTCAGAATTAATGCTTCTACATGTGTGTGTATTTTGTCCGCCACCATCACTTGACAACCGGTGTTGGTGTGTTGACATCCTTGTAACTTAGCGGTTCAGCAAAACAGACTGATAGAATAAGTCCTAGGCTTTAAAAAAATAAATCGGTATTGAGGTCGATTCATTCAGGTAGAAATTTTTCCAGGTGGTGCCCCAGTATGGTCGCAATCTAATGACTGAAACACGTGAAAGATTAAAAAATAATAATGGTCGTAGGGATAGAATGGACATAGTTTCTTCCACACCAATACCCCTAGGATTTGCACATGCAAGTTACAGTGTCCAGTGGCCTTGTGTATGTTTTGAATAAGTTGAAATGACTTCCTTCAAGCAATTCGGCCTCGGAATGTACACCAATAACTCTAGTATCTATAAGGAAACATTATATAGGCGTAGGAGTGGCTGTGTGGTAAGTAGCTTGCTTACCAACCACATGGTTCCGGGTTCAGTCCCACTGCATGGCACCTTGGGCAAGAGTTTTCTACTATAGCCTCGGGCCGACCAAAGCCTTGTGAGTGGATTTGGTAGACGGAAACTGAAAGAAGCCTGTCGTATATGTGTGTGTGTGTGTGTGTGTGTGTGTGTGTGTTTGTGTGTCTGTGCTTGTCCCCCTAACATCGCTTGACAACCGATGCTGGTGTGTTTACGTTCCCGTAACATAGCGGTTCAGCAAAAGAGACCAATAGAATAAGTACTAGGCTTAAAAAGAATAAGTCATGGGGTCGATTTGTTCGACTAAAGGCGGTGTTCCAGCATGGCCGCAGTCAAATGATTGAAACAAGTAAAAAGGTAAAAAAAAAAATGGAAAGTTACAGAGACATAAATAAACACTGGCTGCCAAGCGAGTTGGGGGAGGGCACCCACACACATGCACCCACGCATACAATGGGCTTCTACTAAATTCTCTCATTAGTCATTGGTTGGCCTAGGGCTATAAGTAGTGGACTCCCAAGGTATCATGCAGCAGGATTGAACCTGAAGCCACATGTTTGCAAAGCAAGCTTCATTATTTCAGACCCATGCCACCACCATAATGAATTAATCTAGCTATATTAGGTTGATTAACTGCACTAAAATATACTAAACCCTAAATCCTAATCATTTCCCTCTTACACCTACACTGCAAACATGGGACTAGTGATCGGAAATAAGCTCTGAACCTAGCTTATTCACTGTCCCTCCTGGCTGACATGAAGCTGGGTCATGAATGTCACTGAATAAAAAGCCAGTTCACCTTTTTCTTTGTATCTGAATGTGATGTCAACCAGACTCTGTTGAAGCAACTGGAAATTGTTGACAAGAATTGCCTTGAGAAGCTGCTGAGACTGTGACCTTCACATAAGCTGTCAATACTCAACTCAATGGCCTTGTAGGGTTATCCTCAATGAGGTAAGTTTGGAGGGGACTCCAGAATCAGAAGAGAAACTTTAATTCTTATATTGATCATTTCGCTCTGGTGAAAGGCTTAACCCCCAACCACTTCTAAAACTATAATGGTCTGCCTTATTTTTAGCAGTTAATATGATGTAATTTTACAAACAATTAGACTAAGCAAAGAATCATCATCATCATCATCATCATCATTTAACGTCTGCTTTCCATGCTAGCATGGGTTGGATGATTTGACTGAGGACTGGTGAAACCGGATGGCAACACCAGGCTCCGATCTGATTTGGCAGAGTTTCTACAGCTGGATGCCCTTCCTAATGTCAACCACTCAGAGAGTGTAGTGGGTGCTTTTACGTGCCACCAGCACGAAGGCCAGTCAGGCGGTACTGGCAACGGTCACGCTCAAAATAGTGTATTTTATGTGCCACCTGCACAGGAGCCAGTCCAGCGGCACTGGCAATAATCTCGCTCGAATGTTTTTTCACGTGCCACCAGCACAAGTGCCAGTAAGGCGACGCTGGTAACAATCACGCTCAAATGGTGCTATTTACATACCACTGGCACAGAAGCCATAAAATCAAATATTTAGGGTAAACTTGAAATGAAGCAAAGAAATGATTTGAAAATTTTAGTTCATGGGTAACTTATAAATGGTGTATCAGGTTGGGAGTCATGAGAGCATCAGCCAAAATATTTTGCAGTGTTTATTTTGGCGCTTTACAGTCTGCGTTCAGATTTTGGAAATTTCAACTCAGCCTTTATCCTTTTGAGTTAGCTAAATAAAACAGCAGTCAAAGGTGGTGGACTGGTGGAAACATTAACATGCTGGAGATAATACCTCGTGATACTTGTTATGACTCTTTGCATTCTGAGTTCAAATCCAGCATTGGCTATTTGTGCGGAAAACTCAATGCAAAGCTTAGTTTTCACGAGCTCTTAGTCCTTCAACGGAATTTACTCTGTTGCTGGTATTTAGGCTGCACCTCTGGTATGATATCTCTCCCCTTTCATCTGCCAGTTTTGGAAATCTTGTAAATGGTCATTTACTCCTGAATAAAAGACAAAATAAGTAATTTCAGTTTACATTTATAACTAGATAGTTTTGTATTCAACAACATATTTGCATTTTGCAAATTATTTTTTGACTTCATTCTTTAGAAATTTATAATAAATTTTATTGTATTTATAATCTTTTTGATATCAAATTATTTCTTTTAATTTCCAGGATGACTTTTGAGTCTACAGATCCTCGTTGGATTGGAGCTTGGTGGATCTGTTTCTTCATATCAGGATCTATGTCAATATTCATTGGACCAGTTCTGTTTGGTTATGCACGGGAACTTCCAGGTAGTCTTAATTTTACCATGTCTTTTATTTCATCCTTGTAAAATTTAACACCCAAAATAGATAATGAAGTGAAGAGGTTATTAAATTCTAATTAATATTTTTGTAGTTACTATTGTATTGCTTATGTCATACAGTTTGGTTTTTCTGAAGTGATTACAGTGAGTTAATTTAACATCAAATTCTTAAACTAGAAACTTAATCATGCAAATGTTTTATTATTCAGTAATTTACAAACAGCATATACATATTTGATTTGGAAACTTTTTTACAAATGAATAAAACAATACAAAAAAAGTTATTTTCTTTCAAGATTGGTTTACTTTACTCGCCATGCTCACACTATATACTTTTAAAGTGACACACAGTCACTGATCTCATAAAGAGAAAAACAGCTAGTTTTAAATCTCTGAGTGAGAAATATGTGGTAACAGTACTGAATAGTAAAGTCTATTTGTCAACATGAAGTGAAAGTCCTGCTTAGGACAATGTTACTACTGTTTAGCCCCAGGAAAACATCTTTTCCAGCTGGTTTCTGACACATCATCTGTGTCTATATACTGTGAGCAAGGGAGCTAATACTCCCCCTCCAGCCTTAGCAATACCTGCAGACCAATGGTTTCTGGGTTATTTTCTTTCCTCGGTGTAGGACAGTTGCTGGCTAGAGATGTCAATGACTCACCCTGCGCACAGTATATACTTTTAAAGTCGCTACCATCTCTAGCCAGTGATTGTCCTACACTGAGGAAGGGAAATAACCCAGAACCTATTGGTCTGCAGGCATTGCTAAGGCTGAAGGGGGAGCATTATCTCCCTTGCCCACATTATATGGACACAAATGATGTGTCAGTAGCCAGCTAGAAAAGCTGTTTTCCTGGGGCTAAACAGTAATAATATCGTCCCAAGCAGGACTGCCACTTTTGGTTGGCAAATAGACTTTACTATTTCTAAAATAGATACCTTGAAAAACTAAAATCTATCACTGCATAACATTTCCATAACATTTGAGCACTTGCTAGCTTTCACTCTGTCTTTATTCCTCTCTATTGAATATCCACTGGATATTAACCATGGAGTGGTTCTTCTCTCTACTTTTTGTCTTTGATAAACTCTTATTTGATAAACTCTTATTTGATATCCTCATTAGTTTTTGTTTATTCTTTACACTTCTGCTATTTTTCTTCTATGTAATTCCTTTCCAGTTAGTAATTAACCATTGCAATTAGTCATACTGAGAAACTTATTCTATGTATCTATTTTTCCATGGCTATTATGCTTCACATAAATTCCATAATGTGAATGTATTTTTATATTCATATTTTTTTTCTTTTAGCGACTGAAAGTATTCAAAGGAACCGAGAATCTCAAGTTCATAACGGAGTTGATAAATTATCAGAAAAATATTCTGCTTCTCCTATAACATTAAAAGTTGTGCCTCTGATTGTGTGGAATCTGTTTAAGAATCCAGGATTTGTATTCGTCACATTGGCTGTAACATGTGAAGGGATTATTGTGGCTGGATTAACAGCATATTTTCCAAAGTTTCTTGAAAATCAATTTGAAGAAACAGCTGCATCTGCATCTCTCATTCCAGGTAATACAATATTGTATTTCTGCATTTAAATCTATATTCATCTATCCATTTTCTGTCCACTATTCCTGGGAGGGTTGTGTGTCTGTCAAGGGTGAAGATAGAGCCCTTAAGCATTTCCTCCATAGATCCCTGGCAGTCACTGCCATCTCTAGCCAGTGGTTGTCCTGCACTGAGGAAGAGAGATAACCCAGAAACCATTGGTCTGCAGTCATCGCTAAGGCTGAAGGGGGAGCATTATCTCCCTTGCTCACATTATATGGACACAGATGATGTGTCAGTAGCCGTCTAGAAAGGCTGTTTTTCTGGGGTTAAGCAGTAGTAACATCATCCTAAGCAGGACTTTCTAGCTGGATTCCTAAACAGACCTATAGATATCATTGAACCATTTCATTCTTGATCTGCCCTTAACTCTCCTTCCAGTTCACTCAGCTTAAAGAATCCATCTTGTGATTCTTTCCTATGACATTCTAATCACATGTCCATGTACTGGGGCTGCGACCTCTCAATGTGGAAAACAATGAGTAAGAAGGTATGTGTAAATAGAAAGATCATGATGAAATAGAATGCTAGACATCTAAAAAATGATTAGATATATTTCCTATAGGTGCAGGCTTGGCTGTGTGATAAAAAGTTTGCTTTTCAACAATGTGTTTCCAGTTTCAGTTCCCACCATTGCATGGCACTTTGGACAAGTGTCTTCTACTATAGCCTCAGGTTGACCAAAGCCTTAAGAGTGGATTTTGTTCATGGAAACTGAAAGAAGTCCATCATGTATATACATATATATATAAATGTATATATATATAAATATAATTGTTATACAAGACATCAAATGTTAAGGCAAGGCAAACATCTCAATTCATATACAATATTATTACAGGGTGTGTACCTAATCAATTAGATTACCTGTGAATTAAACCCCCATACTATGTATATATATATAAATATAAACATAATTAAGGGATCAGCAAACATTTGCCTTTGTGAGTTACAAGTAATGCTATCTGTTGGAGTCTCAGCTTTTTTAGCTGCTATTTTTAGCTGCTATTTCTGAACTTCGGTATGTGGTGAAGCAAATGTTTGCTGATCCCTTAATTATGTTTATAAATGTATATGAACTTTTAAATAAGTTCTCCACCGATAAAGGTGCTTACATACCGAAGGGCTTGGTAAAAATTATTAATTGTTGATTTATTAATAAATTAACAAATTGATAAACCTTTACCCTTTTAATTTGTATATATAAATATATATATTTATATTGTGCATGTTTGTGTCTCTGTAAAGTAGTGGCTTAGCAACAAAGAAGAATAGAATCAATGTGGTCACAGTCTAATGACAGTAACAAGTGAAATATAAAAGAAAATATCAGCCTAGGCAGGTATTAAATATTTGTAATAATAATTAAATACATTTTTTCACAAATTTAACCTTGCAGCTAATATTTGAGATTAAATAACACACATTGTTTACTTGGAACCACAAACTGCAAACAGCAGACAAAAAAAAAATCAATGCAGTTATCAATCTGCAAAATGGATTTACTTCCCTTGACACACTGACAAAAGTCTTGAACTTCCTGCATGACTTCTTTGCTGTAGACCAGAATATGTTTAAAAACTATTAAAATGGTATAAGCATTAAATGTAGAAGTGTAAGACATTTGTTCCCTTAGCCCATGCCAACATGGACAACGGACACTAAATGATGATGATGATGAAGATGAGTTGGTCCTAGTTTCACTCAAATTAGGTCAAATATTTGCCTTCAGTCATTTCTAGTTTGGCAAAAATAGGTACAAGGGTTTAACTAAGTATACTTCTAAATGCTGAAATACATGATTCAAGGGTCTGCCTTTTCACTAATATTACTCTTGTTTGATAACACTGATTCTTCAGGAGCTATTATTTTATAACAAATTTCTAATTACATTAGTCTTTTATTCCCATATGTTATCATCTTTGGCTGGGAGCTGTGTAATCATTTTCAATGTTGGTTGAGTATTCCACAAACAGAAGTGGTATAGAGGGATTTACAAACCCTTTATAATATCTTTTCTAATACAAATTGGTGTTGCTTAAGGAGCTTTTTCATTTGGCTCTACGTAAATTGGACAATAGGCTGGACACATCGTCCAGTTTAACACGAGCACCTATTTGTTGAGGGTGCTTTTAGCACAATTCATCATGTTGCAAGTTTTCAGTATAGGTACAGGAGTGGCTGTGTGGTGAGTAGCTTACTTAAAAACCACATAGTTCCCGGTTCATTCCCACTGCATGGCACCTTGAGCAAGTGTCTTCTACTATAGCCTTTTGTTTTCTTCTACTATAGCCTTTTATTTTCTAAGTAAAAAATGGTGCTGTATCGCCCCCTTCATTCACACTAGTTATAAATAAATTGATCCACTTCTTATAGATACTTTTGATAATGATGATAACAAAAAATTGACAAATTAAGTAAATATAAGGATCTAGAAATTGAAATACAAAGGTGTGAGAACTTAAAGCGAGAACTGTTCCTGCTATTGTGGGTGCTCTGTGTGTGATAAGAAAGGGATGTCAGGCGGCGAGCTGGCAGAAGCGTTAGTACGCTGGGCGAAATGCTTAGCGATATTTCGTCTGCCGTTACCTTCTGAGTTCAAATTCCGCCGAGGTCGACTTTGCCTTTCATTCTTTCGGGGTCGATAAATTAAGTACCAGTTATGCACTGGGGTCGATGTAATCGACTTAATCCCTTTGTCTATCCTTGTTTGTCCCCTTTATGTTTAGCCCATTGTGGGCAATAAAAAAATAAGAAAGGGATGTCAGAAACATACAGATAATATCCCAGGAGAACCATGTCTCAGAGAAATCCAGGAGACTGTGTTGACAAGTACTGTCCACAACCTTAGAAAAACTCTATCAATTTAAGTGTATGTGTTATATTACATGAAGATATTTCGCTACTTCCCCTCCACTCCCAAGCTTTCAGTCATATTGTAACATCTTTCATCCTTCACTCGCCCTAGGATGCTGAGTGTGTCTCGGAGAGTGATTGTAACAAACATGCTGATTAAAAGCAAATAATAATAATAATAATAATAATAATAATAATAATAATAATAACAATAATAATAATAATAGTAATAATCCTTTCTATTAAAGATACAAGGCTTTAAATTCAGTGAGAGGAGGCAAGTCGATTACATCGACCCCAGTGCTCAACTAGAACTTATTTTATCGAATTTGAGCCCAGAACGTAAAGACGGACGAAATGCAACTAAGCATTTTTCCCGGTGCGGTAACGATTCTGCCAGATCGCCGCCTTAATAATAAATAATAATAATAATAATAATAATAATAATAATAAAAATAATAATAATAATAAAAATAATAATAATAAACTAGCAGTAAGGGATAAAAAGAATGAAACTGCAGCTAAAGAAGATACTACAGAGGAAATAATTATAAACCAGCCCAAGGCTGATGAAAATACAGTAATGATTGAAAGAGTTAAGGTAACTGATAGGCAAAGTGAAATACTCTCTGAACCAACCATAAACACTAAGGCAGGTGAAAATCAAATAGATGAAGAACGTCATACAGAAATCGACGCAACA
>NC_068984.1:138097021-138098278 GCF_001194135.2 Octopus bimaculoides | reverse complement strand
ATACTGTCTATGTGATCTCAAATTTTAAAGCAAACACATAATTTTCTTATGGTTTCTTAAACATTCACTAGAACAAAACTGTACAAATCCAAATATATGGTACCCTAGGCATAACACCTACATGAACTTCTAACTTGTTGTCTCTTGAGGTCTCTGGGTGAGACTTGGATCCAACTTGTACAAATGCAAAACAAAAGTCAAACATAAAATAATAATAATAATAATAATCCTGTTAAAATTCTCATGACGTGTATTATATGTTGTATACACTAACATACTTAATCAATTTTGATATTTTCAAAGGTGTTGTTGCCATCCCTGCAGCCGCCGGAGGACAGATTTTTGGCGGTTATGTATGCAAAAGGTTTAGTCTAAGAGTACCTGAACAGTGTCTGCTCTCCCTTGTTTCTTTGTCACTTGGATTTTTAACCTACGGTGTATTCTGGGCGAAATGTGAGGACGTTCCATTTGCAGGAATCACTCAGCGGTATCATGATTTGTAAGTATAAATTTATCAACAAATGTAAAAAAAAAAAAAATAATAATAATAAAAAATTATAGGCGCAGGCGTGGCTGTGTGGTAAGAAGCTTGCTTCACAATCACATGGTTCTTGGTTCAGTCCCACTGCGTGGAACCTTGGACAAGTGCATTCTCTGTAACCTCGGGCCGGCAAAAGCCTTGCGAGTGGATTTGGTAGACAGAAACTGAAAGAAGCCCGTCGTATACATATAACGGCGGACATTAAACGATGACGATGATGACGATGATGTATAATGTATGTGCGTCTGTGTTCGCCCCCCACCACCACTTGACAACAGGTGTTGGTGTGTTTACGTCCATGTAACTTAGCGGTTCAGCAAAAGAGAACGATAGAATAAGCACCAGGCTTATAGAAAAAGTAATAGAAGTCGATACATTTGATTAAAAATTCTTCAGTGCGATGCTCCAGCATGGCCGCAGTCTAATGACTGAAACAACCCTTCCACTCTCTTTCTCATTATACGACACAAACATTATATATACACAAACATGCAGGAAGTAAATAGACACCTTTAATTTTCAAAATCTTTTGTTTGATATTAATTGGTTGAAGGAGAGGTTTTCTTCTAGCTACTCGTCCATAATACCCAAGCTTCTGCAGATATGTAACACACGTTCTTGGACTAACTTCTAGCTGTTTTGCAATGTCAGAAGCCTTCGAACGGGGTTCGTTTTCCACAATTCTCTTCAAACAGTGAAGCTTCCTTTCCGAGAGC
>NC_068984.1:138092379-138096845 GCF_001194135.2 Octopus bimaculoides | reverse complement strand
ACTAGCAGACATACCCGGCGTTGCTCGGGATTTAAATGGTATAGTTTGTATATATGGTACAGTTAAGTTGAAACATGTGATACGAGGAAGTGCAGCATTGACAAAATATTTGTGGAGAAAACGAAGGGCTAATTTGACTAAGTGACATGCCATGGGTCTGTTTGGAAGATTCCAGGCCTTAACCAAGTCATGGAAAAGTGGGTGATGGGTATGTGATTTTTGAACGCACCAAAGAGCTCTCAGTGGATACACTCTCCTTTGCAGCTTTCATCAGCCGAAACGTTGTGTTAACAACAAACAAGATGAGGACAAATATCCATCAAATGTAAATAATGTACATAACTCCTCATCTCTCAAATATAGAACTGTATTTGTAAGGGAAGGTAGATTTTTAAATGAATTTCAATACAATTATTTTAGTAATCCTAGAGAAATAGGAGGTAAATTAACCCCTGAAGATATTCTACAGAAAAAACAAACTGAATCCCCAGAATGAGAAACTACGTACCTGAATGAGTTCGCAACAGTCGGATTTCCAAAAATACTCCTCCGAAAATTAATACATCATTAATAATACAAATGGTGGCACAAGGTCCGAAATTTTGTGGGAAGGGGCCAGTCGATTCGATTAACCCAAGTACTCAACTGGTACTTAATTTATCGACCCCGAAAGGATGAAAGGCAAAGTCGACCTCGGCGGTATTTGAACTCAGACCGTAAAGACAGACGAAATACCGCTAAGCATTTCGTCCGGCGTGCTAACGTTTCTCCCAACTCGCCGCCTTAAAGAAGAAATGTTTCCTTCTCGAGCCATGCCAGGCTCATAAAGGGCCAGTTTCCCGGTTTCGGTGGCGTATAAATTCCCCAACCTGGACGGGCCGCCGATCCGCCGCAGGATTAATCATATTTGCTAGCTGAGTGGACTGGATCAACATAAAATGAGGTATTTTGCTCAAGAACACAACGCATCACCCGGTCTAGGAATCGAAACCGCAATCTTACGATCATGAATCCAACAACCCTAACCACTAAGCCACACGCCTCCACATTTCTTAAACGTAATTGATACATTGTTACTTAATATATTCCATAAAAGATCTAAAACATTCTTTTCACGAAGAAACGTACATATTTTATGAAGCATCTTAAACAGTTGAATATGTTATTGACCTTTATTTAGGTTAACCCGTATGCCTATTAATTCTACACTGTTCATTTTTATTCAGAATAAAACTATAAACACTAATTTAGTGGTGACTATGTTTAAATCATATAGAAGACACCTACACAGGCTTTGAATAATTCAATAGCTCAGTAGAATAGTTCAGACTTAAAAAAGCTCGTTGTAAATATATTTAAGAGTAAATTTAATTAATAAACTTGGAACCCACGGAAATCTTTAAAAAATTAGATTGATTAATTTTGTGTTTAAAAAATTAACTTAAGCTTCATAAATATTCATTTACGTCTCCAGAAAAACAATGCAAACAACTCGAACACATTGGCTCTCGGGCCTCATTTTACATTTTATCCCAGGGTCCCAGTATATCTTAATTAATTTTGACATGAGCGGTGTAATATTTTTACACTACACCATATGTGAGGCAGGGATCACATAGGTAGCGTTAGATACCCGCATTTCACCGAAGGGTCGTGTGGTACCCTAGTTCAAATCACATCCTAGATGTCACACGACCTACCAGCGATCAGTTAAAAATTTGGGGTGTTTGCTATTGGAAGATCTCGAAATCTTTTCAAAAAGAACTATTTTGGTTTCCATGACAAGTAAAATATTTTTTATTCCCTCCTGTTTCTATTGGAAAATCTACCAATTTTTTCAAAAAGAACTAGCTATTTTTGTTTCAATAGGAAATAAAATTTTCTCAGTACTCAATCTTTTATTTTACCTCATTACATGGTGAAATCAGATGAAAAAACGAAACAAAATATTAAACAAGAGCACTCAGAGAGTGCAAACCTCCGCCAAGGCAACACCAATGTCCTCTTAACGATTAGCCTGAGATGGCTTTTAAAATGAGATTATCTGAATTAAACTCGACTGCTCTCACAAACGAGAATACTAAAAATGATCCCTGACCGCTCTCAAAAATTGAGTAAAAAAAAAAAAACAGGAAAAATAATCCCGAATCCTTGTCCGGTACCGGATCAATTCCAAAATCTAACCAGTTCGTGCCAGTCACGAGGCCAAAAATCCCGGAGAGTTTTATCCGAATTCATCCAGCGGTGCTTGAGATATCTTGTCCACAGGCAAAAACACAAACACAACTGAAAAATAATACCTCTGCCTTCGTTAAGGCGGAGATAAAAATCTATAAAAAAGTGTTCTCTTAGTGTCATAAAAGCACAAATCGGAGCATACCAGCTTTCAGAAAGCCCATAGGAAAGAAATTAAAAAACGACTCGCTGGTGGGTCGTGCAGGTCTCGCTAGCATATCACCATGACCCACGTGTGAATGCCTACGTGTTAAGAAGTATTAATTTGAGTGAAATTTAATAGTGTTCAAGCAAATGCATTTGGTTTCAAACTCTAGGTTATTTGTCACAGATCAGTATGCAATAACTAACATTATCTTTTCTATTCTAATATCTTGAGCTTTTTAATTTCATTGAACACATGTGTATGTACACATAACTTTTATGCATACAAGACAGTCAAATAAAGCATAAGGGCTGGCTTTGACTTACAGCATTTCGGGGACGATAAAATAACTACTAATTGAACACTGGGGTCAACGTACCTGACATACGTCCTCTCCCGAAATTGCCGGCTTTGTGCCAAAATCTGAAGTCATTATCAGATTTACCTAAAGAAGTGAGCTGGCGGAATCATTAGCTCGGCGGACAAAATGCTCTGCGGCATTTCTTCCGGCTTTACGTCCTAAGTTCAAATACTTCTAGGTCGACTTTTCCTTTCGTAATTTCGGGGTCGATAAAATAACAATTCGTCGAACAGTAGTGACCCCACAAAATTTCGGGTCTTGAACAAATTTTTGTATATATATATGCACCCAGACCGATTCCCCATTTTTTTAGGAGCGGGTAGCCACAAAAAGACATGCACCAGGCATTTCATTCATTTCCCAGCTCAAAGAGGCGAGCCCCGTTCTATGTTCGGGTCAAGGTATAGAACGCAACCCTCAATATCAGCTGCGGGGCCCGACAGCATATGCTGGTTTACCCCCGCCGCATCATGCTGGTTCCGTACCCCTTTGAGCAACATCAAATTCACTCATCCGTCCTGGTTATGACTATAAACTACATCTGGTAGTGGGATCCTGGGGCCCTAGTGTCAGAGTTTGAAGAGTGTAGAACCACCTCTTGACCACTATTGTTCCCAAGTCTACTCTGGCCCGGAGTGGTAGCATTTGTAAGGGTCCCAGCTATGGGTTAACTAGCTAATACCCCTGTGACTGGGAGGAGGGGGACCGGTAGAATGCAGTTGCGGTATTCCCTGCGTGGTGTACGAGGTGACTAAAAGGGGCGGCAGCGAAGGGACTGGAAATCCACTCTCCCTGATAATTTCATATTCCTAAAAGAAAAAAAGTACATATGATAGAAAAAATCTATTAGATTTATCTGAACACTTGACACATCCTCACTTCCCCAAACCATTAAAACACAGTTTTACAAACTTGGAACCGTATACGTTTTGTCATTAATTATCCACCATAGTGATTCTTAACCGGGGTTTATATGACCCGTAGCAGGGCTCGATCTAATCGACTGGCCCCCTCCCTCAAAATTTCGGGCCTTGTGTCCAGAGTAGAAAAGATTATGTATCCCGATTAAACATTTTAACTAGACGCTGGATTCCTGTGGGTTTATATTTTTTGTTTATTTTTTACATGCTTCATTACCCCAGCATGGTCGCAGTCTAATAACCGAAATAAGTAGAATATTTTTTTAAATGGTATTATCTAAGGCGACCAGCCGGCAGAACTGCTTAGCGCATCGAAAAAAAAATGCTTATCGGCATTTTCCTGGCTTTTTATGTTCTGTGTTCAAATTCCACCAAGGTCGATTTCACTTTTCATCCTTTCAGAGTCA
Organism: Octopus bimaculoides; assembly: GCF_001194135.2. NCBI lineage: Eukaryota > Metazoa > Mollusca > Cephalopoda > Octopoda > Octopodidae > Octopus > Octopus bimaculoides. The sequence continues at coordinate 138,092,777 of NC_068984.1, read as the reverse complement.
ATTCAATAAGTACCAATTGTTTTCTCGGGTCGATGTGACCGATCAACCCACTACCACCAAATTTCAGGACACGCACCTATAGTAAAAAAAGTTTATTCTGTTAGCTAAGGCGGCGAGCTGGTTGAAGCATTAGCGCATCAGACGAAATCCTTCGCGGCACTTTTTCCCGGCTTTTTACGTTCTGAGTTCAAATCCACCGAGGTCGACTTTACTTTTCATCCTTTTAGAATCCATTAGATAAAAATCAGTTGGTTATTGGGGTCAATGACATCGACTATCCTCTTAAAGTTGTTGGCCTTATGTCTGAAGTAGAAACCTTTATTATGTTAGTTTATGTTATTCTCTATAATCTTTTTTTTTTTTTTCAGTTCAATCTTAAATATAACAACGACAGAATT
>NC_068984.1:138089646-138092024 GCF_001194135.2 Octopus bimaculoides | reverse complement strand
TGTGTGTGTGTGTGTGTGTGTGTGTGGTTGTGTGTGTGTGTGTGTGCGTGTGCGCGTGCGCGCTTGTCTTGACATCGCGTGATAGTTGTAAATAAGCGTCACTGTCAGACACACAGTATTATTCATTTCCAGTATTCTGCGAAAACATGTCTGGCCATGGAAACTGGAGAAATATTACCTAGCTTGGAAACAGGTGAGGGTTGGCAACAAGAGGGGCATCTGGTCGTATACAAATCTACCACAAATAAATTCCACCTGACCCATGCGAGTAGGGAAAAGTGGACGTTAAATGATATTGTGATGTGTGGGGTAAGAGCGTTACATGTGATTAACATAGCCCACAATCGAAAGATGAGTACATGTACAAGTATTACATTTCCATTACACGTGATTGATTAAAAATGTATTTACTTGAACTAGGACTCAGCTCAATGTGTTGAAACCTGACCTGTCAAACATATGTCGTTCCATCTCAAGTGACCTGCTATCATTCTGATATACTTCCCAGTCGTTTACATCTGTCCATATGTTTTTTAGGTCGCTTTTACGCAGTATTTTTCTTTTCTTAGGTTTATTATGTGGGCACTTAGTAATCTCCACTTCACCGATGAGTCGTTCACTATCAGTCAACGCGCGCTCTGCTTAGCACATTTGACAATAAACGAAACACTTAGCAGTTTGCAGTGTCTTGGTTACTATTGTTGATATCTGCTATTTAACCTTAACCCTAAACGCCAAGGTCACCTTTGCATTTCATCCTTTCGGAGTCGGTAAAATAAGTAACAAATACTGGGGTCGATGTAATCGACTAGTCCCTCCCTAAAAATGTCTAACATTGTGCCTATAGAGAAAGAAAAATTAATCTTTCAGCTGCGAGATAAAACCTTTGGTTATTTCAGTAATGTTGTTATACGACGGGGTGCCCAAAAGTAACTCGGAAACGTTCTCCGTGGGACAAGCTCGTAGTAGTTCAGGCTCCCACCGCTAAAAGCCACTTGATGCGACCCTCAGGCATCAGTCTGCCGACCGGCGGCGTCTGCAGATGTCGTACTGCCACGTAGTGCGTCTTTGTTTTGCAGTGCTTCTCTCTTCTTTGTTGATTTTTTTGCGATGGCTGAATCGAAGGGATAGCATGCTTCTGTGAAATTACGTTTTCTGCTGGGGAAAACGGCAGCCGAAACAGTTGTCACGCTTCAAGCAGCTTACAAGGAGGCTGCCATAAACAAAGCACAAGTTTACGAGTGGTTTTCACACTTTAGGAAGTGTCACTTATCGCTTGAAGACGAATCTCGTTCAGGGCGACAGTCGACCACCCGAACGAATGAAAACATCACAAAAATTCATGAATTGGTCTTGGAGGACTGTCACCGAGCAATTGACAAACTTGCTGATATGACTGGTATGTCCTAAAGTTACTGCCAACGAATTTTGAGCGAGGAATTGCGAATGAAGAGAGTTGCAGCGAAATTTATGCATCACTTGCTCAGGGAAGACCAAAAGCAGTCACGACTGAATGGTTACTGTGAACTGAAAGAACAGTAGGAAGTTGATCCGGACCTTTTTTCGAAGGTCATCACCTGTGACGACAGCGGATGTTACGGCTACAACCCGGAAACGAAACAGCAATTAAGTCAATGGAAGCATTCAATGTCGCCACGCCCCCACAAAAGTACGTCAAGTGAAATCTAGTGTCAATACGATGACATTTTACTGGCAGTTCTGAAGTGTTTGCGAGACACAGCGAGAGAAAACGCCCCGACCAGTGGCAAAGTGGGGAGTGGTGGTTTCATCAAGACAATGCACCTTCGCACACTTTGAATGTGAGACAGTTTTTGATAAAAAAAAAAAATGGCATGACCCCGTTTATCCACCCTCCCTATTCACTCGATGAAATGACTTTTTTTATCGACGGAACTCTTTGATTGCTCTTTTATTCTGGTGGACCCCATCACCATTCGATGTTTAAAAACTAGTTTCATAGAATGTTATTTATTAAAGTTTTCACACGTTAACTTGTGTAGGTTGAACTCTATGCAAAATGTCAGAGTGGAGGCACAATGGCCCAGTGGTTAGGGCAGCAGAATCATCTTCCCGAACGTATGAAAACATCAGGAAAATTCACGAACTGATCTTAGACGACCGTTGCCGAAAAACTGATGAACAATTGCTAGTTCGTATACACTGACTCACAGAAATGCATACACACACACACAAACATGGAAAGACATACAGGCATATGGTGAATGAGGAGTATTATATGACAGAAAGGTGTGGTCTGAGAGAAAATTTGTTGCTTTTTCAAAAAATTTAGTTACAATGTAGTGGTCTCGTTCATTTATTCACACCATTCTCTCTCTCTCTCTCTCTCTCTCTCTCTC
>NC_068984.1:138085812-138089319 GCF_001194135.2 Octopus bimaculoides | reverse complement strand
ACAGTCTATTAGATCGACCCCAGTACGCAACTGGTACTTAATTTATCGACTCCTAATGGCTGAACGGCAAGGTCGACCTCGGCGGAATTTGAACTCAGAACGTAAAGACAGACGAAATACCGCTAAGCATTTTGCCCGACGTGCTAACCACTCTGCCAGCTTTCCGCCTTTCAGCCATCATATTTACACCCGAGGCTTCAGAACTCAGGACAGATTGCCTCCACACTTGAAACCAACAAGTCACTCACTTCATAGCCTTGTCATCTTTCTTCCACTGCATAAATCTGTTTTCTGGCCTCCGGACTCCGAATTTTCTTCCTCACAGTTCTTGTCACTCCCATATTTTGGCCACATTCATGTAATTTCATGCACCAATACAGTTTTTTCCCCCCTTCCACCTTCAACCAGAAACTTGACTTTTAAGGACTGAAGACCAGCTGAGGCATCTGATTGGCCAATAATCGTGACTTAGTTTCAAATTTCCCTCACAAAAATAACAACATGCTACCATGCTTTTCAAAAGTCAACCTAAATTACCAGATCTGAAAAATTTTTTCTCTTTATCAGTAAAATAATAAATGCACTCAGTTGACCGTCTTTTTACTTACAAACAAACAATACACTTGTGCTTGTTCAGTGAGTAAGCTGTAGAAAAAAAAAAGCATACACGATGTGATAGAAGAAATGTGATTGTAGTTTTAAAATCAGCATGACAATTTCAGTGTAAGGCAAGTGAAGCATTGAACTCAATGGAAATCATGTTCATAGTTATTCCCCAGTGTAATTGTGGGCTCCAATCTCGCCAGATTGAAGATATTCGTGTTGTCAACACGTAGTTTCTTAGTGTGCTGCACCGGGGCAAATGCGTTCTACTATAGCCCCGAACCAATCCTTGATTTGTGAGTGAATTTGAGAGAGGGGAAACTATGCTGAAGTGCGACATATATTTATGCGTGCGTGTGTGTGTGTGTGTGTGTGTGTGTGTGTGTGTGTGTGTGTGTGTCCTCCCCACAACCGCTTCAGCAAGTGCTGGATCGCTTATGTCTCAGTAACCTAGTGGTTTGGCAGAAAGCAACGACAGGTTTATTTAACACAGTATGTCCATAAGAGATATTATCTTCGTGCTAATACTGCAGTTATTACATTGGCTTTCCTTGATGTGTTTAAGTATGAGGCCCATATAGTTATGTGTGTGTGTCCAAAGCAACAGCTTCCAGGTCAAAGAACACACCGAATAATCCACACGTGGTTGAAAAATACATTTAGTAGAGATGACCCGGAGGTTGTTGATCCTCGATTACTATCGCAAACAACAGTAGCTTTCAACTGAATACACGTCGTTGATTGGTTAAGATTACTTAAATGCAATAACTTTAACACGAAATAACTGCTAAAATACGAAATTTTGACAAACGTGTTGAAAGTAAACCGTGTTCAGCGTGAGAAATTGCACCAGTAAACGAAGTTTCAAACTGTTTAGCTAAAAAAATAATAATTAAAAAATTTGTGAGCCAAACTGAAGAGATCCCTCCCCATATCTCAAAACACGGGAGAGAGTGGAATATTCGGAACCCCACCACCACCAACCTTAGTGGGGTGGGGTGGACTACATGCCCTAGTTTCCTAGTCACCCTTAGCCACTGATGTATGTGTATGTATGTATGTATGTATGTATGTATGTATGTATGAATGTACGTATGTATGTTTATGTGTGTCTGTGTGCGTATATATATATGTATGTATGTATGTATAATGTATATATATAAATACGCATAAGTATATATATATATATATATATATATATATATATATATATATATATATATATATATATATATATATATATATATATATATGTATATGTATATATGTTTAAGTATGAATGTATGAATATATATATATACTTATGTATATGCCTGTATACATATAGCTATGTATATGCATGTATATGTATGTATGTATGTATATATAAATATATATATATATATAAATAGAGTGAGAGAGAGAGAGAGACAGACAGACAGACAGACAGACAGTAAGATAGATAGATAGACAGACAGATAGATAGATAGATAGATAGATAGATAGATAGATACATACATACATACGTATGTGTGTATGTATGTATTAATGTATGTTTAAATTATTTAATTCTTTTCCAGACACATTTCAATTGTTCATGCGTTGCGAACTCAACGACTCATACAGCTTCCGATGGAAAGTGTCCCACAGAGAAATGCAATTTTTATTATATGGTCATAGCAATATTATTTGTGGCAACATTCTTCACGTTTGCAGCACAAACGCCAATGGTTTCTGTAATTCTCAGGTAAGCAAGCTAATAGTGATATTTTCATAAATTATATAAATATGATATGTAATGTACACAGAGCAATGCTGTCTGAAGAAAAACTAATTTCTCGTTTTCACTTGGCCCCTTTTCTATTAAATTTTACCTTCCCATAACCTCACACAACACCACCGTCTCCAATACGATCCTTAATCTGCAATTTGTTAAATATACATACACGAAAAGCTCAGTAATTGAGTCACTGGTATAGTTTTCAGTTATAATAATGATAATGGTATAAGGTGGCGATTTGGCGGAAACGTTAGCACGCCGGGCGAAATGCTTAGCAGTATTTCGTCTGTCTTTACGTTTTGAGTTCAAATTCCGCCAAGGTCGACTTTGCCGTTCATACTTTCGGGGGTCGTTAAAATAAGTACCAGTTGCGTACTGGAGTCGATCTAATCGAATGGCCCCCTCCCCCAAAAATTTCGGGCCTTGTGCCTAGAGTAGAAAGGAATATATGGATTATGTATGGATTATGTATGGATTATGTATGGATTATGCATGCAGTATATACGTATTATATGTGTAATAGGCGCAGGAGTGGCTGTGTGGTAAGAGGCTTGCTTCCCAACCACATGGTTCCGGGTTCAGTCACACCGTGTGACACCTTGGGCAAGTGTCTTCTACTATAGCCTCGGGCCGACCAAAGCCTTGTGAGTGGATTTGGTAGACGGAAACTGAAAGAAGCCTGTCGTAAATATATAAGTAGAAATATATATGTGTTTGTTGTTTGTGTCTGTGTTTGCCCCCCTCCCCGCCATCGCTTTGACAACTGATGTTGGTTTGTTTACGTCCCCGTCAATTAGCGGTTCGGCAAAAAGAGACCGATAGAATAAGTACTAGGCTTATACAAAAAAAACAAGTTTTGGGGTCGATTTATTCGACTAAAGGCAGTGCTCCAGCATGGCCACAGTGAAATGACTGAAACAAGTAAAAGTAATTCAATTCTATATTATACACTTTGTGTTTTGTTATGCACGTGATATCCCTGGTCCGTGGGAAAATGTGCTTGTTTCAAACCAGTCAGACTATAAAAATTAAGAAAAAAAAAAATGCATAAAGAGTTTATTTACAATTGTATTGGCTACTTAACAATCTACAATAAATCAATGTAAGGGTCAGGAGTGATAGGTCTATCACTTAAAAATAAAAGC
>NC_068984.1:138083095-138085158 GCF_001194135.2 Octopus bimaculoides | reverse complement strand
TATATATATATATACACATATATATACACACACATATATATATATATATATATATATACTGTACATACATATCTTCTATGTGTTTCGGTCATTTGATTGCGACCATGTTGGGGCACCACCTTGAAGATTTTAGTCGAACAAACCGACCCCAGGACTTTTTTAAAGCGTAGTACTTATTCTATCAGTTTCTTTTACCGAACCACTGAAGCTAAGGGGACGTAAACACACCAACACCAGTTGTCAAGTGGTGGTGGGGTACAAACACAGACACTAAAACACACACGTTGATCTTTGACGGGCTTCTTTCAGTTTCTCTCTACCAAATCCAATCTCAAGGCTTTGGTCGGCCCGAAGCTGTAGTAGAAGACACTTTCCCAAGGTGTAACGCAGTGGGACTGAACCCACAATCATGTGGTTGGGAAGCCAAGCTCTTGCCACACGGCCATATATATAACTTGTGTGTGTGTGTGTGTGTGTGTGTGTGTGTGTGTGTGTGTGTGTGTGTGGTAAAAATTATTATAGTGTAGCTTATAAATGAATATAATGGGAAAAAAATGTAATTTATAACTGAACATAATCGAAAAAACGGTGTTGGAAAATAAGAGGGATGTTGCGGAATGCCTTTTCGTTATTTTTTTAGCCCACGAGTGGGGAACTTATTGAATCTAATGCTTCTGCTCAAGATCACACAGTCATGCGAATACTCCAAGTCCCTTCAATCTATTCCTGTTATCTGAACTCGTTGATCTTTATAAAAATTATGCTTTGAAATGGAATATTTATCAAATGCAAATTCTGAAACCTGCTAAACTTCCACAGGATAAAAAATTTCACTGAATCTTGATGTATAAATCTATCAACTGCAGAGATATTCAGTCGGTGCTTCGTAGCTTATGTTGATGCCGCTATTTCTTTCTCTCTATCAACTCCATCGTGACCTAGGGTTCAGTCTGTAACACCACCACCACCAACAACAACAACAACTAACCGTTTTCATCAGTGACATACTTTCCAACATATCCAACAGCACCCACTCATACGTAGCTAATTTTAATCCCCGTTCTTCCCTGTCATTCTCCAGCCATGCATATCCACTCGTAAACTTGACATTACAGAATAAACATACACTGGTTCCATGAACAAAGACCTTGAAAGCATCCTCACGTGCGAGATATTCCAATATATCTTTCAATAGCAAGAAAATAAATGCCCACCGACTTGCTACACATTGTAGCAATCAAATAACGTTTTTACTAATTAATACGTATGCAACAAATATTTTCAATTCTATTCCTAGATGCACTCCAGACAGTCATCGGTCCCATGCCATTGGAATATCTGCTTTCATTGCACGTTTACTAGGTAAAAAAAATCTTTTTTATCCATCATTTTGCATTATTTAATAATAAAAATTTAAATCATTATTTTCCCATCTCCTTCCCAACTTTATCAAAATCTTGAGTTATTGTAAACCCAAATGAATAGGTTAGTTAAAAAGCCGGGAAAAGGCGGGGAGCGGGCAGAATCCTCGGGATACCGGATAAAATACTTAGCGGTTTTCTCTTTCACCATAACTTTCTCGCACTCTTCCTTCCTGTTTCTGTTGTACCTGTGCGTTTCAAAGGGCCAGCCTCGTTATACTCTGTGTTACGCTGCATCTCCCCCAAGAACTACGTTAAGGGTACACGTGAATGTGGAGTGCTCAGCCACTTGCACGTTAATTTCATGAGCAGGCTGTTCCGTTGATCAGATCAACTGGAACGCTCCTCGTCGCAACCGACGGAGTGCTACGAGTCATAAACAGCCGTTGTCCCAGTATACGGTGTATTCTTTATTCTTTTACTTGTTTCAGTCATTTGACTGCGGCCATGCTGGAGCACCGCCTTTAGTCGAACAAATCAGCCCCAGGACTTATTCTTTGTATGCCTAGTACTGATTCTATCGGTCACTTTTATCGAACCGCTAAGTTACGGGGGCATAAATACTCCAACACTGGTTGTCAAGTGATGGTAGGGGAGACAAATACAGGTACACAAATACATACATACATATATATATATATA
>NC_068984.1:138079362-138082435 GCF_001194135.2 Octopus bimaculoides | reverse complement strand
TCTTAAACACATAGCCAAACCTAAATGGGCGGCGAGCTGGCAGAATCGTTAGCGCACCGGGCGAAATTCTTCAAGGTATTTCGTCTGCCATTACGTTCTGAGTTCAAATTCCGCCGAGGTCGAATTTGCCTTTTGCCCTTTTGGGGTCGATAAATTAAGTAACAGTTGTGCACTGAGGTCGATGTAATCGACTTAATCCCTTTGTCTGTCCTTGTTTAGCCCCTTGTGGGTAATTAAAAAATAAGAAACGTTAGCACGTCGGACGAAATGCTTAGCGGTATTTCGTCTGTCTTTACGTTCTGAATTCAAATTCCGCCGAAGTCGGCTTTACCTTTCGGGGTCGATAAATTAAGTACCAGTTGCGTATTGGGTCGATCTAATTGACTGGACCCTTCCCCCAAAATTTCGGGCCTTGTTCCTAGAGTAGAAAAGAATAAAAGGCAGCAGCTTCAAGTTAAAATCGCTTTTCTTTGTTTCTTTTTTGTTAATGCATCATTCAAACGAGTAACTTTCGATGCACAATTTTCTTAAATTATTTTGAAGGGTACATTGTTGTTTCAGTATATAGAATTATTCATTTCAGGTACATTCCAAGGTCCACTACTGTTTGGATTCGCCATTGACAAAGCTTGTAGAGTGTGGAAAAGATCCTGTTCCAAGAATGGATCTTCTTGTTGGATTTACCAAAAAGAATTATTATCTCGCAATTTCTTTTTATTAACAATCTTTGTACGTGCATTATCCATTCTGTTTCTTGTAATTGCCAAATGGCTTTATAAACCACCTCCATCAACAACTAGATCAAACGCCAGCCAAGAATATCCGTTGAATGACAACTACGTTAGCGAAAACTTCACAACTCTTTGAGTATTTGATCAAACTTTCGAAAACTGAGTTAACTAAAACTAAAACGGCCATTCAGAAGCGCCACACGAGACAGATATGTAATTTTGTGCCTTGTACTGTTCTGTAATATATTCCTATTCATTGAAAATAATAAACTTTAAATTTGCTAATATTCACTATTTATAGGAATTGTTTTTGCTTGGAAATTTTCTTTCTTTATTGAACTTAGGTGTGGCAATAGGTGCAGGTGTGACTGTGTGGTAATAAGTTTTCTTATAAAACTACATGATTTCGAGTTCAATCCCACTGTGTGACATCTTGGGCAGGTGTCTTTTATTATAGCACCGGGTAGACCAAAGCCTCGTGAACGGATTTGGTAGACGGAAACTGAAAGAAGTTCGTGTGTGTATGTGTGTGTGTGTGTGTGTGTGTGTGTGTGTGTGTTAATGTCTTCTTGCCTTGGTTTTGTGTGATCGTTGTAAGCAAGTGTCACCACCATGCAAGCAGTGTCCTTCGTGTCCAATATTACGAGAGATGTCATATCATGGGGAAATATTAAATTACTTGGAAACGATGATGATGGTGGATATACTCTAGGCATCAATTTCTCGAAATGGGACAAAGTGTCGAGTCTATCAACTCCATTTTTTGTTTTTTTTCAGTTTCTTCACACTTAATCATAAAGTTAGTTTCACATTGTATCCTCTCAGAATAGTTGAATTTGTTCTCGCAATATTCTAATATCGATGATCTCGACTAAAGTGTAATCTTGCTAATATTTCTATTGTATCTTGATAATTTGATACATGAGATTTGAAGCGATACTGGACTAAAAGCCGTAGTGTTAAATATCTCAAAAGTTCTCGAACTTTGCTGAGATAGCTTTGTCTATATCTTCATCCCTGGATCTACAAAATAAGTGCTAGAAATGTACTAGTCTATTAGCTCACCTAGGAGGTTGGTGGGGACAAATATGGATACGCTAACATTTAAGGAGCTCTCCGTCGGTTACGACGACAAGGGTCCCAGCTGATACGATCAATGGAACAGCTTGCTCGTGAAATTTCTGCCGAGGTCGACTTTGCCTTTCATCCCTTCGAGGTCGATAAATTAAGTACCAGTTGTGTACTGAGGTCGATCTAATCTACTGGCCCCTTCCTCCCAAATTTCGTGCCTTGTGCCTAGTGTAGAAAAGAATATTGTATTCAAGATAAAAACTGTAATACTAGTGCAAAAAAAAAAAAAAAAATTGCCAAATTGAGTTGTGAAATAATAATTTTTGACATCGCTTTTTATATTTCATTGTCACATCAAGAATGAAATTAAAGCAACACCTGAGAACAGAAGAGACCTCCTATGCTTTTTAAAGCCGAATATATCGTTCATATTTGTTACAAATTCTGGCACAAGGCCAGCGATTTTGAGGGTGGGGCTAAGTCGATTGCATTGATCTCAGTGCTCAACTGTTACTAATTTTATCGATCACAAAAAGATGAAAGGCAAAGTCGACCTCGGCGAAATTTGAACTCAGACCACTGCCAATTTGCTAACTTATGCATCCTTAATATTGATTTCAAATTTTGGCACAAGACCAGCAGTTTTTGGGGGATGGGGCAAGTCAATTACATTGACCGCAATGCTTAACTGGTACTTATTTTATCGACTCCGAAAGGATAAAAAGCGAAATCGACCTCTACGGGATTTGAACTCAAAACATGAAGACGCTCGGCGTGCTAACGATTTTGCCAGCTCGCCGTCTTTTTTACATCTTTGATATTGATAACATCTTCATACAGAATTGCTTTTGCATGCGTCTCTTAAATAAAAAACGGAGCGAAATGATTCAACTGATCTTGTTCCATAGGGTTGCGTAGATAACTCTTCAATCTTCTGGGGATATTTGATGACAACGCAGCAGGAGTTACAGTAAGATCTAAATTACAGTTGTAATCGAAGTAATGAATGTGAGAAAGCTAGCAGCTCTGCCTAAAGAATTAACTAGAGTAACATACAAACGGTCCTTCACCTCTCGATCGCCAGTTTGCAACCGGCGAACAAAAGAAGTGGGAAGAAGTCATCTTAACAAAACCACAATAGAACAAGCCATTGCTTTATTATATTCTTTTACTCTTTTACCTGTTTCAGTTATTTGACTGTGGCCATGCTGGAGCACCGCCTTTAGTCGAGAATATCGACCCCAGGACTTATTCTTTGTAAGCCTAGTACT
>NC_068984.1:138075064-138077214 GCF_001194135.2 Octopus bimaculoides | reverse complement strand
TATATATATATATATATTTAGATTCAAGGTGAATATGGTACTTAAGTTTAGGCACCAGAATTAAGAAGTATGGTATTATCCAAACAATTCCAAAATACATTAAATGTAAAATGCAGAGCAATCTTCAGCTGCACCAGGATACAGAAAATTTACTGAAATTTCATTTCAGTAGAAGGATATATTATTGAAATTACATTTAAACACTCCAAGTGGGAAAGAAGAATACAAAAAAACATTTTCACTTAGTCAGACCATACAACCGATGCTGGTGTGTTTACGTCCCCGTAACATAGCGGTTCGGCAAAAGAGTCCAATAGAATAAGTACTAGGCTTACAAAGAATAAGCCCTGGGGTCGATTTGCTCGTCTAAAAGCTTTGCTCCAGCATGGCCGCAGTCAAATGACTGAAACAAGCAAAAGAGTAAAGAGTATGAGTATAGTGTGATGAGTTAAGGTAGATACAAGAGTGGTAAGACATAATGTAGAAATAATAGTTATAGAGATATAGAATGGGGTATGTGTTAATGATCATAGGGGTGTGTATGTGAGTGCTATTCGTGGAGGGTGAGCTTACATTTAGATTCAGGAAAGAATTTAAAAGAGCGGAAGATTTTGTGCTTACACGTAGTGAAGGCCTAGTTGCATTTATTAAATAATTGTGGTGAGAATTGTGGCTAGAATTTTGAGAGCTTCTTTTAAGCAAAGTCCGCAACTGAAGAGTGTTGGCCCTGATATGGGGTACCCGAGTCTAGGGAAGCTTATACTGTATTTTTGTATTAATTAGATGGTGTATATGGCTGTCTAGTGTTGTGAAATTGCTATTCTCCTTATATTTAAACCAATTTAAATGTGCGTAATACTTTTTTGTTTAAAATCGGTGCTGGATCAAATGTAGTAGTTACAGGAGTTATTTACCATGTTGTGAACAGTGCATCGGTATACGACATTCAATCTTCTGCATTGGGCTTGCATTGGGCATTCTGCCCTAGATCTCAAGTTACAGTTATAGGTTCTATCATGGTTAACTGGAGAGAGACATGAGGTCGTGCTGGTAGTCGCTAGGGTGGTATTTGGTGAATCGATCGTGATATTGTTGTTATTATTGCTGTCGTTTCTAGTATCGATATCAACGCCAGCGTTACCATTATCATTATTATTATTAATATCGTCATTTTCGTTATCGGCATCGGTGTTGTAATTATAATTATAATTCTCAATCGCAGAAAAATGCTAATAATATAGCCTGAACAGGATAAACTATCCCTATTTTGCAGAGAAAAGTGTAGGTGGCTAGCTGTGGACACGAACTCACATCCCCGTGATTACATGTCACGATGCTTTGACCGATTAAGCTAAACTACCCACTACAAATTCCTCTCTGCAAAATAGGGGTAGTTTATCCTGTTCAGACTATATTATTAGCATTATTCTGCGATTGAGAATTTAAAATCACTTCTTTAACTTTCCAAGACATCTCAACGCTTCTAAAAGCAAACTTCGTTCGTTTATTTACGTTTGTCGTAATTTGAATTATTTTTTATTATTATTATTATTATTATTATTATTATTATTATTATTATTATTATTATTATTATTATTAGTAGTAGTAGTAGTAGTAGTAGTAGTAGTAGTAGTAGTAGTAGTAGTAGTTGTGGTAGTAGTAGTAGTAGCAGCGGCAGTAGTCATATCATTAGTAGTAGCATTAATATTAGCGGTGGTAGAGGAAGTGGTATTAGTGACGTTACTATTACGCCTATTAATAGTTGCGTTTGTAGTAGGAGTGTTAATGATAGTACGGTTTTCAGTAATGGCAATATTGCTGTTGGTGTTAGTAATAATATTATTACTAGTCCTATTAATACTTGAAGTACATGTATTATTAGTTGTAGCGGTTATAACATAATTAGTGTTGTTAATATCAGTGTGCCTATTAGTGTTTGCGTCCGTTTCAGGTGCGCGCCCATTACCCTCTGAGGTGGGGATTATATTATGTATGTTTAAGTTGTTTAAAGTGGTTGGACCAGATTCTATATTTGGTGTAGATGAATAGGATAATTTCAGAGTGGGTCTGTTAAAGAAAGAATGGTACTTATGGTTACGTATGGTTATTACAACTAATAATATATATATATATATATATATATATATATA
>NC_068984.1:138072566-138074194 GCF_001194135.2 Octopus bimaculoides | reverse complement strand
GTGTGTGTGTGTGTGTGTGTGTGTGTGTGTGTGTGTGTGTGTGTGTGTGTGTGTGTGTGTGTGTGTGTGTGTGCAGAAACACGACAACCACGTACATTGAAGAGACGCCACGCAGCATAGGAGAGCGAATAGGTGAACATTGAAGGGAGCTCAAAGAGTCGAAAGGTTCGTCAGGGTTCTACCAACATGCTCAAGCAGAACTTAGAGACTCGATTAATAATATAGGGGTTAAGGTATTATCAACGCATAGAACTAACCCAGCACTTAGATTACAGAGACCACACACATAGTAATAGACAGACCGAACCTCAACTGAAAACACGAATAGAGCAATAACACCCATCAACACCACACCACGCAACACAACGACTAAAGACAGAAGGGAGACAAAAAGACACAGGTTCAATCTAAACCACACACAAGAGATAAATATGCACAAACCTATGAAAAATATAAGAAATCGAGATAAACAAGTAAACAAAAAATAAAACTATATAAAAGGCACTGAAATAAAAAAAAAAAGGAGCACTCCGTCGATTACGACGACGAGCGTTCCAGCTGATCCGATCAACGGAACAGCTTGCTCGTGAAATTAATATGCAAGTGGCTGAGCACTCCACAGCCACGTGCACACTTAACGTAGTTCTCAGGGAGATTCAGCGTGACACAGAGTGTAAGAGGGCTGGCCCTTTGAAATACAGGTACTACTCATTTTTGCCAACTGAGTGGAGTGGAGTAACGTGAAATAAAGTGTCTTGCTCAAGGATACAACGCGTCGCCGGGAATTGAATTAACGACCTTACAATCGTGAGTCGAATGCCCAAACCACTAAGCCACGCGCCTTCACGTTACAAACAACATAGTAAGCAAACCCAAATATACACACAAACACACATACACCAACTTCACAAACGGCCGTAATAATAACAATAGCATAAACAACAACCATAACGACGACAAAAATTACATGAACGAACTCACAAACACAAAAAAATACAAGAACAATATGAAAAGTGAGGGTCTAGAACAACAGCAGCAGCAGCAGAAGAGAAAACGTGAGGGGAGGGTCAAAGTACCACTAAGAACGACAAAGATAACGATAAAGGGCACGGGTATAAACAGCGTAGTGGTAAGCCCATATATACACATATAAGCACGTACGCGAAACACGTACGCACATACACACACACATACACACACACATACACACACACATGCGCACACACAGAGACACAGATGAAAACGCAGGCACAGGTAAGGATACACGTCACAGAAGGACAGAATGGAATAAGCGGAGCACGAAGGTACACGAGGACAGAAAATGTCGCTGAAGAGGTCACAGATGTGTGACGAAAGATTTCCGGACAGTAGACATAAGATAAAATAAGAACAATAATAAACGAGTGAAGAACGATTCGTTAAATCCGAAACCGGTACCTGTTTAATAGTGTTTTTTTTTTTAGGTGATTTTAAATGTCTTGCCCGCTTACGTTTTGGTATGCTGCTATATTTCATGTTGAGAACAATTTAGGTCTTAATAGACACAAGATGTGATCTATTTCTAGCACATTAATTGTCCACGTTAGTGGTCAACATTATTTAAAAATATATATATATATATATATATA
>NC_068984.1:138070772-138071885 GCF_001194135.2 Octopus bimaculoides | reverse complement strand
TATATATATATATATATATATATATATATAGAGAGAGAGAGAGAGAGAGAGAGAGAGAGAGAGAGAGAGAGATAGAGAGGGAGAAACAGAGACAGTTTCCTCCTCTCTCTCTGTCTCTGTCTCTGTATCTCTCTCCCTCTCTCTAACGCGAACCATGAGCTACAGCTTTTAAGCAACCATCTTCATATTTTTGCAATACCACTTTCACTAGTGTTTGATTCTACGACTATCTCTAAATTTGGATCAAAACGTCTTAGCGACAATTCCGACGTTAAGATGTTTTTAATTTCTTCAAAAGGTTTTTAGGTATTTGTCCGACCAGTTCCACTTAACGTCTTTTTTTAACAAGTTATTCAGCGATGCTCTTAAATTATGCATATTTGGTATGACTGGTAGTAATTTGCGAGCCCCCAAAATGCTTGTAACGTTGTGATGTTTGTCGGGGGAGGCATATTTTTATTGCACACGCTTCTGACAGGCCTGGTCTGCGTCCATTTTCATCTGCCCTAGATATTTTATTCTTGACATGAAAGAGTTCGCACCTTTCCTCGCTGAGCTTAAAACCATAATCCTTCTTTTTTTTATGAAGAACTTTTTAATGTGCTCAGCAAGCTGACAACGAGATTTACTTTTTATGAGTATATCGTCAAGGTAGGCTATAACGAAATCAAAAATAAGATAAAGATAATCCGAACTTGAGAGCATAGTGTCCATAACTTGTTGGAAAATGCCTGGTGATACCTTTTTACCAAAAGGAAGTCCATTAAATTTATACAGTCCTTTATGGGTATTTATCGTTAATAATTCTGAACAATCTTCGACAGGCGTAGGAGTAGCTGTGTGGTAAGTAGCTTGCTTACCAACCACATGGTTCCGGGTTCAGTCCCACTGACCAAAGCCTTGTGAGTGGATTTGGTAGACGGAAACTGAAAGAAGCCCCTTTCCTTTCCTGAGCGTCCAATAACACTATCCATATCACGTCCTCACTTTGTTGTTTTTTGTTATTGTTTTTTTGAACCTATATATATATATATATATATATATGTTTGTGTGTCTGTGTTTGCCCCCCCCCCCAACATCGCTTGACAACTGGTGCTGGTGTGTTTACGTCCC
>NC_068984.1:138068576-138070277 GCF_001194135.2 Octopus bimaculoides | reverse complement strand
TCTTCGTTGACTTGTTTCAACCCTGCGAAAAGTACGGTTCCTTTCGGTTTAAATACCGGTATAGCACTTGCTTTTACTTGAAACTCCGCTTTTATTTTGGTGCAAAGACCTAATTCATCAGAAAAAGAACTCCAGGAAAAATCTTTTTTAATTTCTTTTTTTTTTTTTAATTCCTCCAACGCCTTATTTGTACTGGCGGAAGAACCATTCACATTCTTACAAAAAAAAAAAAAACAAATTATGATGAGGTCTCATCAGTTGAATAATTCTATCCCATCTGTTCCAAATAAATCGGTCTTATTATTCAGCATAAAAGCTTTGGTTTTCAAAGTTTTCCCACGAAATGTAACATCACTTATCATTTCACCCTTAAAATGTAATTTTTTTTCCTGAAACACCACATGCAATTTTCGAAGATTCTTTTAATCTCGGTTTCCCGATTTTTCTCCATGTTAATTATCGTGATATCACTACCCAATTGTAATTATCGTGACATCACTGTCCAATTTTAACTTGATATTCACATTATTCATTTTTATGGAAACAAATTTTCTTTTCTGAGCCTCGTTTAAAATTTTTGCTGACAAATTTTTGGTTCAACCTATTTTTTTCTTTTGTTTCGTTCTACAATGTGAGCTTTTGTGTTAGATTTTTCCACATTCAAAAATATTTTAGATTTTTTAAAATATAAGCCTCCGCACCCATAACACGGATTTGTTTTTCTTTTTTTCTTTTCCGATACAGATCAACACATGACTATGAGAACAAACGTAAGAAAAAGAAAAGGAAATCAAAGGTTCAGAAGTGAGAATTGGGTGGAGTTGTTTGGGAAGAAAGGGAGGAAGGAAGAAGTTGAAGGTTGTCGTTTAGTCATAGTTACAAGTTAGTCGTTGACTACTTCACAGTAAATATCCATACATATTCGCGTACCCGTGCGCAGTGCCATGAATAGTAGTGTTTACAAATACAAATATTGAATGTTAAGGCCTGAAATTTGTGGGGGAGGATGATAATCGATTACATTGACCCCCCACCCCACCGCCCACAAGTGCTCAACTGGAATTTACTTTATGATTCCCGACAGGATGAAAGGTCAACCTTGGCAGAATTTGAACCCAGCGGCGGCGAGCTGGCAGAAACGTTAGCACGCCGGGCGAAATACTTATCGGTATTTCGTATGCTGTTACGTTCTGAGTTCAAATTCCGCCGAGGTCGACTTTGCCTTTCATCCTTTCGGGATCGATATATTAAGTACCAGTTACGCACTGGGGTCGATGTAATCGACTTAATCCGTTTGTCTGTCCCTTCTATGTTCAGCCCCTTGTTGGCAATAAAGAAATAAGAATTTGAACCCAGCACGTTCTTTTACTTGTTTCAGTCATTAGACTGCGGCCATGCTGGGACACTGCCTTGAATTTTTAGTCAAATGAATCGATCCCTGTACTTATTTTGGCGCTTTTTGGTTACCTCACACTCATTAAAAAATTGCCATTAAAAACTCGAGTTAATATGGCGACAAGAGATTGAATTAAAAGAAATAATTTTGATTCAATATTTCAACATATTGTTGACCTTTGACCTTCTCAATAGGCATGCTATGATCTGCTATAAAAATTTTATCAGATTCAAGACGTTTAAATTTTTTCAGTTCTCATGTTTAGTAAGTTTTCTTCTTTTTGTTTTATTAAACGGTTTTTATAT
>NC_068984.1:138066079-138068062 GCF_001194135.2 Octopus bimaculoides | reverse complement strand
GGCTACTCGATCTGAAGAAAATTCTAACTGGGCCCCACCTGCGAGGTCATGCGCTGTTTATCTTGATATAAGATCACCATGTCGCGCACATATGATTGTGATGCATGTGCCTGGTGTACCCTTATCAGACGGGTAGTTATGATGGGTATAAGGGGCTTCGTATATTTTACCCCAGTGTCACTTTGATGGTATGCACTGCTCTCTCACTCAATAATAATAATAATAATAATAATAATAATAATAATAATAATAATGATAATAATAATAATAATAATAATCCTCTCTATTATAGGCACAAGGCTTGAAATTTTGGGGAGAGGGGACTGGTACTTATTTTATCGACTCCGAAAGGATGAAAGACAAAGTCGACCTCGGCGGATTTGCGCCCAGAACGTAGCGACGGGAGAAGTACGGCTTAGCATTTCGTCCAGCGTGCTAACGACTCTGCCAGCTCGCCGCCTTCGATATAATAATTTTTTTCTTCTACTCTAGGCACAAGGCCCGAAATTTTGGAGGGGTGGGGGGGCAGTCGATTAGATCGACCCCAGTACGCAACTGGTACTTAATTTATTGACCCCGAAAGGATGAAAGGCAAAGTCGACCTCGGCGGAATTTGAACTCAAAATACCGCTAAGCATTTCGAAATACCGAAATACAGACAGACGAAATACCGCTAAGCATGCCGCCCGGCGTGCTAACGTTTCTGACAGCAATAATGATAATATTCACTTGCGTTGTTGTTGCCTTGACGTATGGTTCTACGATGTTTATGCTTAAAACAGTCCCAGACTTTTGCAACGTGTTGCATATGTAGGTGCATGTTTTTATGTATATTATATTTAAAAAGCACGTATAACCTGAATAACTTGTCAGTACTAACAGACACTCCAGGTGACCTTCTTGACTTTTTAACCCGAGGATAAGAAAAATAAAATGTCACATTCATAGCTTCGGGCGGCTAATATAAAAGAAAAACTCAAATTCTCTCTCACTCTTTCTCTCTCCCCCTTCTCTCTCTCTTCCTCACAGGTAGTCACTCACGCGCACACCGGTACACACCTGTATGAGCAGAGCTAATATGGAAGTTGACCTGGTCACAGCCATATCAAGGCTTTTTCTCTTCCTTGTATAGAAATTACTCTATATAAACAACATTTTATCTAGAGAGTGAACAAACATCAATAACATTCTGAGAATGTAGACGGCAGATTTATTCACAAACGAATAGTTTATAGTCATTGGAAACCTAAGTTTTTAGTTCACAGGTTGATAAATTTCTGCTTTTTATGACACGCTTAGTTGATTATTATTCGTATTTATAAACTATTCTGAACATAAAAACATTTTAAATCCTTTTTTTATTTTAAAAACTAAAAAGGACTATCTCACCCGTTTTTTATACTCTACCAATATTTATTATATAAAATAGTATGAATCAGAGTCACTCTGCTTGTTTTGTTTGATTTTACAAAATAAGAAAGTAATTTTTAAACTTTTACACCATTTGGCATGAAATGCTAAATTTCTGTGATAAAACTAAACACCACCACAAGCAAAGAGAAATATCGACATGATACATATGTATATATACATATAAAAACGTAACGAGAAGTTACAAAGGAGGTAAGTCGTCCGATCTTATATATTTATCTCGATTTTGTTTTTTGCATAAAATATTTACATGTAGTAAGTAGCACCGGGGAAATTTCCAAGGATTAATTAACATTTTAAAAACCAAATAAGTTATAATTAGCATTAATTATATGACTTGGGCATATATAATGTGATATATATTAATTTTACTTAACATATTTATTTAATACGACTGACATACATACATATTCATCGACATTTCTATTGACATTTTATAAACATTGCTTTCAATTACGGTGATTACACACGAATCAGGAACGCAAGTGTGTATGAACGCGTGTGTGTTATCTAGATGCGTGTATATATATATATATATATATATATATATAT
>NC_068984.1:138059862-138060938 GCF_001194135.2 Octopus bimaculoides | reverse complement strand
TATATATATATATATATATATATATATATATATGTATATGTATATGTATGTATATATATGTTTGTGTATATGTATATATATATGTATGTATACATGTATATATATCTATGCATATATGTATATATATATATATATGCATGTACATATGTATATATATATTTATGTATGTATATATACTAGAAATTTGTTTCAAAAAGAAAATAGAAACTACACGTAGAAAAGATATGGGGAATGTAAGAAAAAAAGTGAAAATGCACATTGAATACCAAAAAATTAAAGGCTTCTTTATGAAATGTAGCGATAAATAAATACAATTAGATGAACTGAGGTAGAATTTAGAGGAATTAAGTTCATTATTTTGAATTGTTAAAGAGATTCAAAGTCAAACCGGTGTCGTTATTGCTGTTCACTGGCTTTGAATGCGTACCGATTATCAAACGGTGTCGGGTCTACTAGTCCCTGAGTAAAAAGATTGTGTAAGGGAGGTAAGTAGGTCTGGATTTGGTGCAATTAAGGTAGATATAAATCTGTAATGTGAATGGCGTATGCGATGTATGGGTGTTAGTGGCATCATCGGTAAGGTTAGAGGTATTCTCTATTATGTTGTGCTCATGTTAGGTTGTGGATGATATTTATTGATGAAAGTTGCTACGCTATTTATTCTTTGCTGTACTGAGGTATTCTGTGAACATTGATAGAAGGGGAAAATTAGGAAATTAGGATTAAGGTTCCTAGCACACCTGTCTATGTGTTCACTGACCTGTATCTGTCTGCATTGTGGGTAGTGGATTTGTTCTTTGTGAAGAGTGGTTCTTCGACGGAGTGATATTCCTGTTTGGCCAATATATTGATTACCGCACCCTAAGCAGGTAATGGCATAGATTAGGTTGTCCGATGAACAGGTGAAATTTGATTTAATCTTAAATATTTCACCTTGTTTAAAGTGAAACTCTGTACCCTCCAAGGGTATTAAAGAGCAGTGGGCCCTTGAAGCCCAAGCTGTTGCAGTATCTGGTCCTGTATTTTGATGGCGATGCCCGGAACCATGTGGTTGGTAAGCAAACTACTTACCACAC
>NC_068984.1:138055972-138058681 GCF_001194135.2 Octopus bimaculoides | reverse complement strand
AAATACGCTGTTGTTGATGTTGAAATTCCAATGAAGAAGTCTTGGATCTAAGTTAGAAACCATTTCTTTCTCTATTGGCAAGAAAATTGAATAATGACATACATACATACATACATACATACATACATACATACATACATACATACATACATACATACATATGGTTTTGTTAGTAAATGCTTAAAGAAGAATCTGGATAAACTGGGATTTTCAGAAAGAGAAATCGACCGGCTAATTTGTACATTACAAATGTAATCAATCTGTGACTGGAACAGTAGAAATATGCAAGACTTTTCTCCAATTCCAAATGTGAATTTGTCTGTGTTAACTACATCCCAAAGATGGAGTCTTGTATCTTTGTTAGAAACCGGCTCCCTCTTCAGTGGAAGATTTATAATAATTAAAAATAGAAGAGATACACATATATACATAAATAATTAAATAAATAAAAATCCTTTGTCCTACGGGGACAAAGCCTGAAATATTTTGAGGGAGAGGGCTTCTTTCACTGGTTTTTAGAACGTTAACACGGACGAAATACTGCTAAGCGCTTTGTCTGGCGTGCTAACGTTCCTGACAGCTCACTGCCGAAATAACAATAATAATAATTACTTCAAATTTTTGTCACAAGGGCAGCTTGGGGAAGGTGGGTGAGAGTCGATTACATCGACCCCAGTGTTCAACTGGTACTTATTTTATTGACTCCGAAAGGATGAAAGGCAAAGTCGACCTCGGCGGAATTTGAACTCAGAACGTATCGACGGATGGAATACCGCTAACGATTCTGCCAGCTCGTCGTCTTCTTAATAATAATAATAATAATAATAATAATAATAATAATAATAATAATAATAATAATAATAATAATCTACTACAGGCACAAGGCCTGAAATTGGGGAAGGGGATAGTCGATTAAGCATTTTACCCGGCGTGCTAACGTTTCTTATTTCTTTATTGCCCACAAGGGGCTAAACATAGAGGGGACAAACAAGAACAGACAAAGAGATTAAGTTAATTACATCGACCCCAGTATGTAACTGGTACTTAATTTATCGACCCCGAAAGGATGAAAGGCAAAGTCGACCCCGGCGGAATTTGAACTCAGAACGTAACGACAGACGAAATCCCGCTAAGCATTTCGCGCGGCATGCTAACGTTTCTGTCCGCTTACCGTATGTTTTAATGTCATCATAACTAGAACATTGTCCTCTTTTCGCTTTAGTGTTCCTTATCGTTATATGAGAAGATATAAATATTGCTGACAATTAGATTAAATTACTGTTTTATAACTAGCACATTTTGAATTGAAAAGTGATGTTGTTCATTTACACATCCTTTTAATTCTTCTACCCAAGTTCGGTGTGAAAACCATACAGTTTTCCATCTTAATATCTAAATTCAGCAAAAGGACATTTTTATTCCATCCGGCATCGTTGAAATGTGTTTTCTGTAATATTAAATGCAATATTATACGTCGGTTTAGCTGGGAGATGTAAACTAAACTAAACTGAACAGCATATGGAACTGGAGTGAGTGACATTCAGAAACTTAAATGCAGACAAAGGGTAAGATTTTATTCTGAATACTCTACTATTTCAATGAAAATGAAACAGCAAATTTTTATCGTAAATAATTTGTATGTTATCAATTTTGCACACACACACACACGCACATACACACACACACATACACACACACACACACACGTGTATGAAACTAAACATAGGTTTTTGCAGTCATTTTCGTACGTTTATAATTCAATTTGATAATCCGGTCATTCGAAGTCGCGAAAAAAAATTAGCGCCATGAAATTAATCATTCAAATTCATTTTTTTTTCTTTTTGATCATTCAGTTTCGCACTTCGGTCAAAGAATTTAGCATTTACATCATTCAAATTAGTCGAGAGCATTCAAATTAGTCGGAATACGAGGAAGCGCCTTTTCGAGCATTCAAAATTCGTTTGAATTTAACACTTTCAGCTATCAAATTAGCACGATAGCTGGTTTAGTTTTATCTTGTAATCACTGTTACCATAATCATGTTTTCATCCATTGTTTATGCTTTAAGCACTTTATCGTGCCCATGTTTTCTCAGTGCATTCTTTTATTTATGCATAGGTACATGTATTTATTGTTAAAGACTTCATGAAATCGTATTCCAGCCGTTTCAATCTTTTTAAAGAAACTCACAATTACAACAAATTCTCATTTTCTATGATTTTTGAATACATCATGTTGTGATATATGTTCTTTCTTTGCATAATATATTTGCTTGGGAAAAGTATATACATTTTGATTTTGCATTTTTTCTTTCTTAATGTTATTGTACACTAAGATAATTATTGGTTTACAGTCTTGATAAGGAGAGTTCGTTTGAGAGGATTTAGCCGTCTATTTCTTGGCGGTCGGGGCATCTCGGGAGGTAGGTCTAGGCGCGTAGACACCAAGGAACACAATTCTCTGGAGTGATAGCGTCGACGTTACGCCTTGCGACCTGTTGTATGATATGTGGTCGCCATTCTTCCATGGTCGTTCCGGCTTCTTCGGCAGCTGCCCGGTCGCCAACCCTTTGTTGCAGCTCAGCACGAGCGAAAATGACTGCAAAATCTTATGTTAATCTCTTGTTTTAAAAGTGTCTATGTTCCCGTAACACACACACACACACACACACACACACACACGTATTATTTTATTGTTTTGCTTGTTTCA
>NC_068984.1:138045218-138055886 GCF_001194135.2 Octopus bimaculoides | reverse complement strand
ATTACTGGGACGTAAACACACCAACACCGATTGTTAATCAGTGAGAGGGGACAAACACATACACACACATATTATATATATATATATATATATATATATATATACACACATATATTTACACAACGGGTTTCTTTCACAAGCCTCTGGTCGACCCAAGGCTATAGTGGAAGACCCTTGCTCAAGGTGCCACGCAGAAGAACTAAACCCGGAACCATGTGGTTGAGAAGCAATTTCTTACCACACAGCCACTCTTGCACCTATATATATATATATATATATTATAAGGTTTTTAACTTTTAAATTTTTATATTCAAAAGAGACAGAGACTTCAAACTCGATATATCGATTTATTCACCACTCTATGTTAACATTTCTGTGCCAAACTTATCCAGTGACTGGTCCATTGGATTTAGACATTTGGCACTTCTTCAGGAGTATATATATATTAGGAGTATATATATATTAGGTTGTCCGGAAAGTTCTGAGCGTTTTTTAATCAGCCCAAAGAGATATATTTCATGAACCGTACTTTTAGAAACATCCAGCTCCTCTGCAAGTTCTCACGTCGTGATATTTGTGTTTTCTTCGATTTTTGGCTTCAAAATATCTTCATCCAATTTTGAAGATCTTCCACGGGGACTGCTTTAAATTTTGCAGACCCTCTTCGAACAGATGATTCACCTACAGTATCATCACCATAAACTTCACAAATGTTTTTGCAAGTCTTTGCAGCATTTTCTTCTTTTTTAAAAAAGGGAAGCATTACAACGCGAGTATGAAATTTTGGGTTATCCATAGGGTAACAGGAATGAAAGTTAGATCTATTTTTAGTCAGGAACAAAGAAGAGATGCACTACCACTTCAAGCAATGCCAAAGTTTCAATTGTGTTACGTTTCGGGTGTGTTCAATGAAACGTTAAAAGATTTAGCATAAAAACGCTCAGAACTTTCTGGACGTCTCGTGGGAAGACAGGATTCCACATTGAATAATCTTGGTAACTGCAACTCCTGCAGCATCGAATTTCTTATTGAGAAGCAGCAACTTCACTGGACTGGCCATCACGTCAGGATGCCACGCTTCTGTCTCCCCAGTACTGTCTTCAACGGGGAACTGACCGAAGACCAACGGTCTGTTGGCGGACTGAAGAAGAGATACACAGATCAAGTTCTTGCAATCCAGCGGAAAGAATCTTCTTCCAGCGTTCGCTACCTTACCTCGGCTGAGCCTAACGGCCCTCCCTGTTTGTATTCGTTTGGTTTGGTTTGTTGCATGTCCTGTTTTTGTTACCAACTTTGACCCTCCGCAAATCCCAAATTTTATTTTGGTCCGCGGGAGCAACTGCCTTGAAAGTCTTATCTTGTCGTTCATTGCTCGAAATAAGGTGTAGAAGGACAGCTTAGGATAAATTTCGGTTATAATTTAAAGTGTAGTATTCCATTTACTAGCAAATCTATCCATCTACGATGGAGGTATAAAATGAGGGATTGACGTCGTAACAGCAGTATGTATTGAGAAATGTGTAAATGGACTCGAGAGATTGCAAAGTGATGTCAGAGAAATCACATTATTTTTGGTGATGCAGCATTCTGTTGCAGCTATATGACATGTGTTTGCGACTAAGTAACATGTGATGACGATTCACTCCCAACCTCTGTATCATGAATGGTTGTGTTGACCACTCCTAACGAAAGCCAAACATTCCTTCGACTACTACATAAAAATTATCAAGAAAAAAAATGTTTAGATATACTTTTATTTCTCTAAGACATCACCCAGTAATTTATCAAGTCCGTTTACACATTTCTCAATACATACTGCTGTTAGGACTTCACTCCCTCATTTTATGCCTCCTTCATAGTAAATATGCTAGTAAATGGAATACTATATTCTAAACTATAACCGAAATTTATCCTAAGCTGCAGTTTTGAATTTGAATTGAATTCAGCAATAACAGCAATAGGATTCTAAAACACTCCCCTTCACTGGTTGGGATTATGCTAGTTCAAGTAGTCATCTAAAACGATGTACGATATGAACGTTGTAGTATATGAACTTTAAATTAAGAGAAATACAAAGAGAGAAAGTGGAAAATTAATTAGCTCTTATTATTGACTGCGGCCATGCTGGAGCACCGCCTTGAGTCGAACAAATTGACACCAGGACTTATTCTTTGTAAGCCTAGTACTTATTCTATCGGTCTCTTTTACCGAAACTGTTCTACGCATATGTTTACACAGAGGGTCCTTGTACGGTGCCTTAAAAAAAAAATCAGTTTTCGTAATCCAGCAATTGCCAGAATTAAAGTGGTTGAACCTGGACTGAATTGGCAGTATGTGACGTATAGCTACGGATATTCATGTTCTAAAAATTCAGTGACCTATTTGTCATTTACACTAGGCTTAAGGGAACAATATTCTTTGAGAACATTGTCCTCTCAGATATCACGAGTTGTGTTGTTTACAGTTAACTCTTGATAATTCCAGGCAAGACAAAACAAACCTTAGCTTAAAGCTGCATATTGCTTGATTTATCAAGGAATCAAACCCAATATGATTTTGCCTTTCATCCATTCGGGGTACTGGATATAATCGACTCACCCTCTCTCCTAAAATTATTTAGGCCTTGTGCCTTTAGCAAAAAGGAGCATTTTTATTATTAATAGGTGGCGAGTTGGAAGAATTGTCAACGCGTTGGAAAAAATCTTAGAGGTATTTCTTTCGACTTATTGCGTTCTGGGTTCAAATTCCAGCGAGGTTGGCTTTGCTTTTAATCTTTTCGGGACTTTGCCTTTAATTCATTCGGGATCGATAAAATAAGTACTATAGTTAAGACACCCGCATTCCTAAGTTTACTGGCCTTGTGCCAAAACTTGAAACCTTTAAGTCAGTGATCTGACATAATCGTTAGCACACTGGACAAAATGCTTAGCGGCTTTACATTCTGAGTTCGAATACCGCCGAGGTTGATTTTGCCTTTCATCCTTTTGAGGTCAATAAAATAAATAGCTGTTGTGTATCGATGCGATTTAGGTTAAAATCGAACGAAAAAGTGTCGTATTCAAAAATCTGTTTATTTTCTAGGTTATCCAGAGAGTAACTCTGAGGGGGACTCATATTACAGTTTAAGTTTCATCATGTTCGTATCCATAGTTACGTATGTCATTGAGTATAAGTAGAGGAGTATTCAAACATTGTTTATGCAACATCGCTGCTTCACTCAGTATGAAGACTGAATATAAATAATGAATATTACGTGCTCCCTTGGGATTTGACAATGAAAATAAGTTTTTCTTTATTGCTGATATTTATTGATTGAAGGTGAAACGAGGCGAAGAGCATGTGACGAATACAAGCAAGCTCTTCTGTTTTGTTTTGCTTTATATAACGGAGCAGTAATGAAAGAGAACTGCCCAACGTGCCGCAATAAAGATATGATCAGAATGAATGACCGCAATGAATAGAGATTTTGTATTCATACTATGTTACCACCAAGCTTAATTCATACATGCTAATGTGCATTTAATATCCCACAACTTTGTGTTTTGATTTATTAGATTAAAAAAGAAAGACGTTGTCTAATAAAAATTGCATTTACATATGTTTAATTTTGCCTTTATGAGCATTAAATAGCTGTTTCTTGCAAAACTAAAAGATTATATATCTCAAAATTCTGATCTGATAGACAAAATCTGATGCCAGATTTGGATTCAACACCCGAAACTTAGCTAAAAACTAATTGATAAATCTTGTGCCAGAAAATATCTGTTGACCAGTGCTACCAATCACCCCAAAGAGTACACCTGCTGATGAATTGAGAGCATCTCTCAAATATGTCGATATTTGGAGACGAAAAGAAGTAATCTATCTTTCTAAAATCATAAAACCTGCACATAACTGCGGTTCAGTTTGCAAGAGTTTTAAGTTGGGAGTAAAGGTCTCCTACCAAGTGACACAGAGAGTGGTGATGTCAAAATATTAAAAACTAAAGAATTGAAATATTTTATCTTAATCTCTTACAGAATTGTAAACTGTGAGTGAGCTTCCGAATGTATTATCCCAGCGCCTTAAAATAACGTTGTATAAGACACTTATGCCAGACTCATTCAACTAATACCAGTCAAACTTTGAGGATGTATTTCAGTTCACATTAGGTGACGGTAACGATGCTACCAACAATGAACAGTATTTCACAATTCTCTTATCTCACTGGCATCATCTCTTCAAAATCTATAACATCCAATCTGCGCATCCATTATGTTGCTACGAAATTTGAATGTATAAAATCTCTGTAACGGTGCAAGATTAGCTGTAAAGATGTTATGCTTCATGTCATCGAAACTACTGTGGAGGTGAAATGGCCCAGTGGTTAGGGCAGCGGACTCGCGGTTGTAGGATCGCGGTTTCGATTCCCAGACCGGGCGTTGTGAGTGTTTATCGAGCGAAAACACATTAAGTTCCACTAGGTTCTAGCAGGGGATGGTGGTGAACCCTGCTGTATTCTTTCACCACAACTTTCTCTCACTCTTACTTCCTGTTTCTGTTGTGCTTGTAATTCGAAGGGGTCAGCCTTGTCACACTGTGTCACGCTGAATATCCCGAGAACTACGTTAAAGGTTCACGTGTCTGTGGAGTGCTCAGCCACTTGCACGTTAATTTCACGAGTAGGCTGTTCCGTTGATCGGATCAACTGGAACCCTCGTCGTCGTAACCGACGGAGTGCCAACCCGAAGCTACTGTTATGGCTGGTTGTGTCATGGTGGGGTTTTCATTTTGCACGTTCATTGCTACCCCATCAAATATACTTTTTCAATTCAAGTCATTTCAGTTTTCAGTGACACTGTCTTTTTCTGTCTTGGCGGTGGTCCCCCAAATTTGCATGGAGAAGAACCGGCATCTCCTTATTTTTCACACAATGATCTCGCTATTGTATGCCCACATGCTGGACTAAGCAGATACCTTTCAATCGGAGGACCAAAAAGCAGAATAAAAAAATATTGTATTCTCTAAGTCTCTACCCGAATAGAATATGTTTCCATTTGAATTGTTTGTATCTTATGTGATACGTAGAAGCCGAAAAAATCTCAACTTTAAACATGTATCTGTATATATTGCAATGATAATACATTCCACACAAAATGCCCTGTCTAAAGAATTACAGTATATCAAGTTTAACAACAAAACAAACGAAAGAAGAGGGAGAAAAAAACTTTCCTTCATTTTTGTCACTATCGGGTATCTTTGCTAGTATACATACATTCATACATACTTATATACAACACACATACACACACACTGATAGATTATATACATATGGACAGGCACACAGACATTGACAGACAGATAGATAGATAGAAAGAAAATAAGTTCATTTGCTCGTCCATTTTCATAATTGGACGAGATAGTAAAGCAAATTGTTTATGCTGATAAGTAAAATATTTAATAGGAGCGGTTAATGTTTTCGGTATCATCAGAGAAATTCATGTCACGTTAGAATATATCAATTACACATGAATAAGCTATTTACTTAACATTTTTGCACAAGGCCAGCAATTTTGGGGGTGGGTGAGTAAGTCTGTTACATCGATCCCAGTGCTCAACTGGTACTTATTTTATCGACCTCGAAAGGATGAAAGGAAAAGTTAACCTCGGTGGAATTTGAACTGAGAAGGTACAGACGGACGAAACGTCGCTAGGCATTTTTCCCGGAGTGCTAACGATTCTGCCAGCTCACCACCTTACACTTGAATAAAATATTAAAAGCGATTCTTATTTCGCCTGTTAATGTTTTTAACAAGATATTAAATAGTTACTGGAATAATACAGCAAGCTGGCAGAATGATTAGCAAGCCAGACATGATGCTTAGCGGCATTTCGCCCGGCTCTTTACGTTCTGGGTTCAAATACCACCAAGATCGACTTTGTCGTTCATCCCTTCAGGGTCGATAAAACAAGTACCAGTCGAGTACTAGTGTCATTGTAATCGACTTCACCTACCCTCAAAAGTGCTGGCCTTGTTTCAAAATTAGAAAGAGTTACTTAGTTGCTGGAATATATGACAAATTGGCTGAATCGGTAGAACGTCGGAAAGAAAGCCTTGCTCAGTATTTACTTTGGTTCTCTACATACTGAGTTCACATCTCGTGCGGGTCAACTTTACCTTTCAGATTTATTGGAGTCGATAAAAAGAGGTACCAGTCTAGAGCAACGGATTGCTGGAACTGGTAGGGCAACAGATGGGATATCATGTGTTTTCGGTTGTAACGACCTTTGCCTTACATTTCCCTTGGACAGAGAAAACTTGTATGCAAGGACAACTGCACCTTTTACAAAAAAATAAACCTTGACTAGGCTTGTGCATATAGGTGCACATGCGTGATTCATGGTCAGCTCTGATCGACAGTGGTCATCGATATCAGAATTCGCATTTATTATTAAATATTAACTAGTGCAGTACCTGTGAAAAACGATGGAGATTATTTCTGTTTCCTATTAGTTTCGTTTCAAGTATTTATGGGTTTGTTTTAAATATTAATCTATTTTCTTCTTGTTTTTCATTTTCTCCTTTTTTTTTCGTATGCGTGGGTGCGCTTTTCATTTTTTGTTGTTGTCTCTCTATATAATCAAATCCAGCTTTTGCCCTTGTTCTTAATTTCCTAACATTTCTCTCACACTTCAATAGCATCCATGCATTTCACCCTCTTTCTCTATCATTCTGTTACAACGTTATTAAGGCCGTCACAAAGAAAGCATACGATATCCTTTACATTCTCTAACTATACTTTCTCACCCTTCCTATATTTAACCGTCTGCTTGCATGACTGCTTGTCTCACAAGCTGCAGACTCACCTTCTCAGTCTCCTATATATATTTATCTAGGTCATCTACCTCCATACATAATATTTACTTTCATTCTTACCGTTGCTGTTTGCAGATTACGCCTTTTAACTTGACAAAGATAAAGAAAAGCAGCCTACAAAAAGGAAATTGATACGTCACTTTGCATTTTATATATCAATATTGTGTCAAACACTCCCTGTACATTTCAAAATTCTAAAAATATACATGGAATTTTTTCAAAGAGTGGTTTAAGGTTGAATTTGTTTAACATATTCTGATAGAGGTTGTTCATGTAATTAAAGATTGCCAACCATTTTGGGTCTAGAATCTACAGTGAAGGTGCGCGGCTTAGGGTACTTCGTAAGGTAATGAGTTTGATTCCCAGCGGTGCGTTGTGTCTTTGGGCAAGACACTTTATTTCTCGTTGTTCCCTTCTACTCAGTTGGTAAAATGAGTAGTACTTGTAATTCAAAGGGCTAGCCTCGTCACACTGAATCTCCCCGAGAAGTACGCTAAGAGTACGCGTGTCTGCGGAATGCTCAGCCACTCATCTCTAGAGCAGCCTGTTCCGTCGATCGGATCAGCTTGAACACGCATCGTAGTCCGACGGAGTGCCAGAGAGAGAGAGAGAGAGAGGCAGAGAGATAGAGAGACAGAGGGAGAGAGAGACAGAGAAAGAGAGAGAGAGACAGGGAGAGAGACAGACAGAAAGAGAATCTTCAAAGCCACCAACTGACCAGGCTCCATTTTATTATAATCCGTTATACTGATATCAAGTAATCCCTCTATGTTATTATCATTAAGAATAAAGTTTCTCGAAAAATTTTTATCAAATTCGAATGCACCAAACTAGATACATCTACTGTTTTATTTTGTAGACTTTGATGTTAAAACGCTTAATGCTATGTTATTGTTCCCCTTTATATTTCACACTGTTGAACTACTTGGAGTTAAGACGAAGCTACAAAATAAATGGGATAGCCAAGCACAAAGGACGCCCTCCACACACACACACAATAAGAAGCCTGTTTAAAGGTATAGCGTTGAGTCCATCTACCCATCAAGCTATCCATTTTCCCTGCCCACTATTTCTGGTAAGGTCGTGGGAATAGAGTCCTCAGGAGTCTCCTCCACAGAGTCCTATCAGAAGCAACCGTCATTACACTTTCAAGTTGGATCCCCAAGCGTGACCAACTGAGACTGTGGATATTATCCAACCAGCTCATTCTAGGGTTACCCCCAAGGTCTCCTGTCAGTTGGCTCGGTTTGAAGAATCCCTCTTGTGATCCTTTCCTGCGGCATTTTAACCACGTGTTCGTAGTAGAGGAGCTACGTCTTCTCAATGCAGAGATTTAATGGCTCGATCTGGAGAGACACCCTGATCTTGAAGTTACGCACACTGTCGAGGAACGTTACTCATGAAATCCTTTGGAGGAACACCATTTCAGCCTTTGCATTTGCAATTGTACCCGTTCCGTCAATATCCAACATTCATGACCATAAGTGAGGATAGATACGAAAATCGAACTGCAAATAGTAAGATTCCCTTGTTCGAAAATATAAGGACACAGATCGTGTCGTATAGCCAGCTGGAGACGATGTCTCCTGGGGATGAATTACAGCAACATTCTTCCTAAAACAGAACTGCCATGTTATGTTGGCAAAAATCTTTACTGCAAAGAGTAAGTTTGGTTTATTTCACCAACTTCTACTCTTCTGAGGATCAAACACTGGAGACGACGCATTACTGTGCCAGTACCAGAAATTTTAGCATCCAATTCTGTCTCCTGCTTCTCAGTGCTTAGTGGGAAAGAAAGATACTATGAAGACAGTGAAAAAGGTTATGAATAATCGCTATACTGAAATGGAAAGCAAATTTTTCTCCAAGATCGAATATAAAATTTGAATTTTTTTAGATACAAACTGATTACTGTTTCACTCAAACCGAAATAATATTCATAATCTTAAAGAAAAGTAGCACTTTTTTTAAAGATATAGAAAGGTTTGAGGTTTATGAAGAAATCTTGGAATATAAGATGTTTCTGAAAAGTCACCCAAAGATTCAGATTTCTAAAACCAAGGAACTCCATAATCTTATTGCTCAGTATCGAATTAAATTTTTTTTTTTTTTTTGCCAAATTTGAAGATAGCCATTCTGACAAGATTATTATTGTAATTGCCAACTTTGAGCGATCTTTCTGCAATCATTTTCAATGAAACAAAGAGTGTTAGCTTTAGCATCATTACCCACCAATGAACGCGAATTAAGTAGCAACACACATTGTCATGATAGCCTTATTATTTCGTATTTGGATTTGGTTTGCCAAATTCTTGATGTGAGCTCGTGTGTTGAAATATATTTTCTATCTCGAGAGGGTCACATTGTGCCTATAATAATAATCACATACATACTGATTCTATTTTACTTCATTTTTTCCTATTTTTCAATTGGTTAGCCATTTAACCAATCGATAGTTTAATTAATCATTCATTCAATCAATCAATCAGATTTGTCAAAGTTTTTTCGTCTCCATTCCCAACCTCATCAATTACGTGCTCCCACCCTCCTCTCTCTCCCCCTCTTCCAGTTCTATCTATTTGTCTGTCTGTCTGTCTCCTAAGTCCTTTCGCAAGAATGTTGGCAAACCTAACTAAATGTTTGATTGATCAAGCGATTAGTTTAATTAAAATACAAAGAAGCAAAATAGAACCAATGAGTGTGTTTGTTACTGGCGTAACGACCCTCCACAGATACAACTCCATATTATTGTTATGTTTGAATCGTAAAAGTAAGAAAAACAGTCTTGAAATGATACTGAAAATTAGTAATGATAAAAGCTGTAGTTATTCAATAAATTAGCTAAAATAAGGGCAAATAAGGCATTACTTTTAAAGTCCCAAATAATAGAATGATTTCATTGCAGTAAATTTTTACATAGTTTTGTACTGTTTTACTTGTAACAAAAATATTTTAAAATATTTTATGTATATTTTATGCTTTATATATATATTTATGCTTTATACATAACTGTTTTCATTTATACTTTATATATGGTTTATATTTGTTTTCATTACACATCAGTTTTCATAACTGTTGACATAACCGTACAGCATTTTTAAAAAGTAAATACTTTGTCGGCTTCTAGGATATTTAAGAACTAAACTTTAAACACTCTCAATGCTAAGTTCTTTATTCTAAATGGCCTGACTGTGTTTCTTGAAACGTGTCAGTACCACAATACTTAAAAGCATATGTGTGATTTGAATACCGTAGCAGGAATTAAACAGAGTGGCCAAGAACACTGGCTTTATGGCTTAAAGGACACCAGTTAAGGATTTGCTTGGATGTGTTAAATCCTTGTTCTTTCTTATGTATTTAATAAAAAGATATTCGTTAATTGTTCTCTAATATCATTTTCATCAATGATGGTAGTAAACTTGGATCTTTTTAAAAACGGGGGCCACATTTTTCATTAACGAAACACTTTGAAACTTGGAACACTGGTAGAATGTGTCATATAAAACATCTTTTTCTCTTAGTCTTCTTAAAAAAAAAAAGAAATCCATAAGTTATTCCATGTTAAAGTTGTCGTATTTCTGTAATTTCAACCAATCACTGACGTCCATTCAGCCGATATACATTAAGTGCCGACTACATAAACAAACGATTCTGAAACAATTCTATCGGTGATAGGGTTAGGGTTAGGGTAAAACAGCAAATTAAAAAAAAAAAGCAAATAAAACGAAGAAAAAAAAAAGAAAATGAAAAAAGCAAATTTAAAATGAAAAAAGCAAATAAAATGAAGCTATGGCTTAATCAGCCAAAGGAGT
>NC_068984.1:138018919-138044912 GCF_001194135.2 Octopus bimaculoides | reverse complement strand
GAAATTAACGTGCAAGTGGCTGAGCACTCCACAGACACGTGTACCCTTAACGTAGTTCTCGGGGATATTCAGCGTGACACAGTGTGACAAGGCCGGCCCCTTGAATTACAAGTACAACAGAAACAGGAAGTAAGAGTGAGAGAAAGTTGTGGTGGAAGAGTACAGTGGGGTTCGCCACCATCCCCTGCCGGAGCCTCGTGGATCTTTAAGTGTTTTCGCTCAATAAACACTCACACCGCCCGGTCTGGGAATAGAAACCGCGATCCTATGACCGCGAGTCCGCTGCTTTAACCACTGGGCCATTGCGCCTCCACGAACAATATATATTTCAGGTATAAAGTAGATAGGATTACATTTTCTACTGTGCCTCGATTCTTAAACAAGGTGTGATTTTAGGTTAATTTGGTGGCTATTGTTAGCTGGTCAGAAACAGCAGAAGATCATTTCTTGCTTAGCTGTGGGGCGTAGCCTGCTATGAAACGATTAAACTTGCAAGCTGTTGTCACATTAGAAGATAAACATCCTTTGACATAAATCGACTTCATCTACAAGAGAAAACATTTTTATAGCTTTAACAGCAAACAATACAGGAGTTCAATTTTATGACGAATGATTTCAATGTTTTATTGTTGTTCGGTTGTTCATAATAACGTCACGTCAGTTCAAATCTGATTGTTTTGTATATATGTTTGTAGCTGTGGTTGGTAGAATAGGTAGGGTGCCGGGCAGAACATTTCGTGTATACGTTCTGATTTCAAATCCCACTCAGGTTGATGTTGCCTTTTGCATTTTATATTGATCAAGTAACATTTTAAGTACTGGAATCGATTTAATCAATTCTATATATGTTGTGTCACAGTAATTAAACCATCTAAAATATGTCTACTTGCGCGCGCGCGTGTGTGGATTGGCGGGGGGGGGGTCTGTGGAAGTGGATATGTGAGAGCGTGATGGAGAGGAAGGAGTTTCAGGAGCCCGTGTGTATTTCAGTGTATGGGCGTGGTATGTTTACATGTGTTACAAGGCAATATGCAATACCGTCACCAGTCAGCTTGCTGGAAATTGTCGGCAACTGACCCTCAAATCTCACCCAACCTTATTAAGAAAGGTAAGAACACATTACACAATATAGTCCCAGATACGTGTAAAAGAGGTTGATTGCAACTGGAATGCCTTTAATCAATAAGCCTGCATAATTAAATGTTAACATGGAACTAAACCAGTGCTCTATAACCAGTAAACTGCGGCACACTGGTGTGTCACGAGACGTTGCTAGGTGTGCCGCAGTGTAACTTGAATTTTTTTTTTCCTCTATACTTTTAGTTACATTTTTAGTTCAGGTGTGCCGCAAAATTTTGAAAAGAATATAAGTGTACCGCAAGTAAAAAAAAGGTTGCGGAGCACTGGACTAAACAATGCCAACATTAACAACACTGCTAAGCGTTGCTGTTTAGCAGGTCTGCTGAAAAGCTGATCAATTGTATTTGGCGGTGAGGATCGACAAGTATTAAAATCATAAAAAGTTAAATAGAAGTGATTTGCAAAATTTACCTTAAGACTTTTGTTATAAAGTTTGCGTAACTCAGAATTATTATGCTAAATAATGCTGGTTTTATATTTTGCCTAAATTAAAAAGTGAACAGAATCTTCTGTATTAAACATATTCACAAACAGTCAATTGTCTCTTTTTGCAAAATACCTAAACGTGTATGTTAAAAAATATTTTTCTCTTTCAGTATTTTTGAATCGGTCGACTAATTCTTTTTACATGTCAAAAAGTGTATAGAATCTTGAGCAATGAAAAATTTTAAAACCTTATTCGTAACTGTCTTATTTGTATGAGTCAGTTTTATCATGGTCTCAATATTGACGAGGTACTAGGGCGGCGAGCTGGCAGAATCGTTAGAACGCTGGGCGAAATGCTTAGCGGCATTTCGTCCGTCTTTACGTTCTGAGTTCAAATTCCGCCGAGGTCGACTTTGCCTTTCATCCTTTCAGGGTCGATAGATTAAGTATTAGTGGCGTACTGGGGTCGATCTAATCGACTGGGCCCTTCCCCCAAAATTTCGGGCCCTGTGCTTAGAGTACAAAATATTAACGAAGTACTTAAGGAAATTACAAATATAAAATCCTCTAGATTTGTGAAAAACCAATAAGAATTTGAGAAATTACGTTGAAATCATCGTTTGGGAACATCTTTGAGTAAATGCCTTCCGCCCTCCTTTAATTCTTCTCGAGATTTCAGAGTCCATATCTCAGTGCATCTTCATTGTATTATCCTCGATTTCACCGTTTCTCATCTCTATTAATCCGCGTGCTACGTCTTCAGACTAGTCTCTGAAATTAAAATAATTAACCTTATACGCAAGTAAGACGTGGGATACTACGAAGAGAGGAGAACATCAGTTAGCTATGACCCAAAAGTCCATGGAAAGATCCATGCAAGGAATTTTATTGTGAGAGCAAATCCGAAATGAGGAAATTCGAGAACAGAACGGAATGAACGACCTAATTGTGGAATACCGAAAGCACAGATTCCGTTCGTCGGACATGTTGCAAGGTTCACAGACAACAGATGGATCTGTGCAGATGCCAAGAGTTATCCAAAAGATCTGAAAAGTCACTTGGAAGACCTCTATGAATATGTAAGTTGTATTAATGGGGTGTTGGGGATGAAAGTCCAGCTATTTCATCGAAAGTAATTTGAAGCCCTCTGATGCGACATTAAAAACAATCGCCTTCTCGACATGCAAAAATAAATAGAAATGTCGCATAAAATGCTAGCTGGTAATGTTTCCTCTAAGGATTCAAACTTTTGTTCATAGGATAGAGAGAGAAAGAGAGAGGGAGTATGTAGTGGCAACAATGCATCTCTCAGCATGACCGCATTTAATCAAACGATGGGTGAAGGTGATCAATCTTCAGTAGAAACTCCTTCACTTGAAGAAAGTAGGGATTCTCTATTAAATCCACTATTGTGTTTTGTGAAGACGGGGATGAGCTAACCTTGGTCTTCGTCCTTCCCGTATAGTTGACCTGCACAAAAATAAAAAATAATCCCTTAGTGGGTTGAATCCTCAACCCCTAACTCTCTTGGATTATATATATGAAATTTTGAATTTAGTTTATGGACCCCCAGTACTACTTTTGCAAAACAACAGGTGTCTGTGGACCCCAGGTTGGGAAACACTGATCTAGACTATCACAGTTATTCAAAAAGGAAACTTAAAACTAACGAATAAAGGGACAGTTGAAATATCTCGAGCCAACACCTAATGAAATCAAGGGTTCCTTAATACAAAAATAGAACGTTGACTCCGATTAATACAAGATGAGATGTATGTTAGAAAACCATTAGAAAGTTGTAATATATAACTTTTTACTCGAAAATTTAACGTATGTTACACAGGCGAATGCGTTTGATATGCAAGACTTAAGGCATACTGGAAGGGAAGTGATCTGTTGAATGACCATAATTCATTAAATTTAATTGCCATAAACCAGACTAAATGTTCCAGCAACGCCATTTACTAATTTTTTTCCATTCTTTTAATTCGTTAACAAAATTAAAGCTAAGTCAAAGTTACGGCCTCGCGAAACACATACACGAAAACTTTGCATATGACTGGGCACCACATAGTAGTAGTAGTAGTAGTAGTAGTAGTAGTAGTGGTAGTAGTGGTAGTGGTAGTAGTCTCCGGTAGTCCGAGAAAGATGGTTTGTACAATTTCTTGCCGAACAACCTGCACAAGGGATTTGTTTATAGTAATCAAATGTTTGTGCCCTATATTAGCTCACTGCCTCCATCACATCGACGTTACCTTAGCAGGTGCATGGTGTACCACACGACAGGTGTTGAAGTGATTGCAGAGCGACATGAGATGAAGTGCTTTGCTCAAGAACACAACGCACCACCCGGTCTAGGTATTGAAACTGCCATCTCACGATCGTGAATGCGATAGCCTTAACACTAGGCCATATACCCTCACGATAACTATAGGCATAAGGACTGAAATTGATAATAAAAATTATTATTATCATTAACTCTGCCTTAGCGAAGGCAATGTTTTCGGCCGCGTTTGTTCGTTCGTTTGTCCGTGGACAAGACATCTCAAGAACCGTTGGATGGACTCGGATGAAACTTTCAGAGATGTTTGGCCTCGTGACTGGAACGAACTGATTAGATTAATCCCAAAGGCTGCTTATTTCATCCACTTTTCAGCACCCCTTCGTGTGTGTGTGTGTGTGACTGAATGTATAAGAGTATATAGGAAAGTAGATATGTGATACACATAATTTAGGCAGTTTGCATAACTATAAAGGTTAGGTGTAAAGATAAATATGTGAAGGCACAATGGCCCAGTGGTTATGGCAGCGGACTCGCGGTCGTAGGATCGCGGTTTCGATTCCCAGACCGGGCGTTGTGAGTGTTTATTGAGCGAAAACACTTAAAGCTCCACGAGTCTACAGCAGTGGGTGGTGGCGAACCCTGTTGTATTCTTTCACTCTTCCTTCCTGTTTCTCTTGTACCTGTATTTCAAAGGGCTAGCCTCGTAACACCGTGTCACGCTGAATCTCCCCCGAGAACTAAGTTAAGGGTACCTGTGGAGTGCTCAGCCACTTGCACGTTAATTTCATGAGCAGGCTGTTTCGTTGATTGGATCGACTGGAACCCTCGTCGTCGTAACTGATGGAGTGCCACGATAGATAAACATAAAGACATCCTCATACAAACATGATTGATAAATATTAAGACATCCTCATACAAACATCGTGCATATAGATTTAATATGCATTCAAAATGAAGATTTGTAAATGTTTATGTGTAGAGAGTCAACTCATAACTTAACATATTTTAACTTTTGGTAAAAAAAAATCCTCCAAATAATATTTAATGAGCATTAAAAGCATCTCCTAGTTGTAAGCGATAATTTATGAAATTTGTGATAAATATAATACCTGATCCACAAACAAAATTGTAAATGCATGTATAGAATATTATATTCAAACCTAAAATTTGTATTTTGTTGTGTCTGGGGAGAGTAATTCTCTTTTAGTGCCTTATTATTTAACACACTCAACAATTGAAAATGTTGCAAGACGCAACGAAAATTTTAGAAAATTTAGAAAAAGTGAGTGTGAGGTACTAAAATATAACAACTCTCCCCAGATACATCAAAATATACTCCAACACACGAACTCACATAAAGAATCTTGCAAATCAAATCCAAAAACGAAATAAAATTTGTAGTTAACAAAGAAAGAAACTGAAATAATATGTATAAATAGACTATAAATATTATATATATATATATATTTCGTTGGACTGCAAACATAGTTCCGACTCATTACATGCTGAGTTCAAATTTCGCGGAGGTCGATTAGTTTTTCAGCCTTTCCGGGTCGATAAATTAAGTACCAGTATAGCAATGGGTTCGATGTAACCCACTAGTCCTCTCCCCCAAAAATTTCAGACCTACTTATAATAGTAAATATTTGGCGTCAAATAACATAGATAACACGATTTGAATTTCCGCTTATTTTCCGATATCATAAACAGCAAAAATATGTATCGATCTTTACTCTCACGTTTCTGATAATTTATAAACTACTTTTGATATTGATGAACACTCTTACTTCTCTCTCAATGACCTCACTACATATTTATCGATTATAGCGAGAAGGGAAATTTAAAATAATTATTTTTCTGTTGCCGAATTATAAAAGAATGCTGTAAGGAATTGTCATCATTTGCACAAGATTATAGACAAATCAGTCAAGTGATATTCTATATTTTAAACTACGTCATAATCGTAATGTTCTACATTAATGCCAGAGGCTTTTTTTTTATTTCATTGTTTTTCCTATCAATATGTATTTTGTTGTTTTGCACGCATTTAGAAGCATAGCGCTTGTACCCATTTACTTCTCTTCCAATAACTTATCCACAGAACATACTGTCGAAACTGACGCTGAGACAACCCGAGGCAGCCTAGGAATTATCGATGAGGACGTCCAGTTCCTAGCTTTCTAGTCTCGGTTTCACTTACTTGATAAAACCAAAACAAAGTTTATGACGAAACAGAATCTCTGTAACCGACAGATTTATGTGACGTTAAAATGTGAAAATTGCAAAGCAATCAATTTTCTTGATTTTTTTCTTTTCTTTGCATTGTTTGACTCACAAATATAATGATTTTCTTTTTAGCAATAAATGTTCCCGCATAAGAAAATGAATTGTATATTTAAAACTTATCAAAATGTCAATCGATTGTATCGTAGGATGGCATTTCTCTAGTATGGCCCACAGTCCAACGAGTGACACCAATTATAGAATAATTAATACTTCTGCCCTACTTTGTGAGTTTCAAAAAATTTTGCCTCTCTCAACTTCTGTTCAATATTTTACTGTTAACTTCTCAGCTGTTCATCACGCAATCGAACATGTTTATATCTATTATATCTACATGTACTATTTAAAATGCTCTACTACACATCAAAACTTTGTGACACATTCTCACCATAAATTTCGAAAAATACTGTAACTTTTTTTTAATATTATTCCAAAAGTAATTGAGAAAAAATTACTATAGAAAAAAAAAATGAAGCAAGTAAATTTATTTTTAAGTCAATTGGAGAAAGAAAATCTGCGCCAAATGATGACAATGATCGCTGATAGTATGTAACTGAAAACTGGAAACATGAACGAAAACACTAAACGAAGGTTAAACAATTGCATCAGTTTATTTACTGCACGAAACACTTTATAAATTTAACTGTAAATTTCCAGACAGGAAGTTTATCGAATAATATAAAGCAAAACTTGAGAAGCCCATGGAAATTCCACGTTTATAAATTTCCTTCTTTCAATTTTGGTATTCATATCATCACTCCATTATGGTTTCTTAGTTAAGATTTTTGAAAGCATAACAAGCACTCCGAAGCACTAACGCCGTGACAAGCAAAATAGTAATAATATTGCTGAGGATTGAATAAACTGAAAAAGGATTACCTGGAATATTCATTCAGTGGAGAATAGAAAAATCAATAATGATTGCGAGAAAAGGATTCAGGTGAGATTTTCTGCTTAATGAATACATGTACGATCGGGATTCACATATACCTTATAGCGAGTTGAAAATGTTCACTCAACTGCGATTATCGAAGCAATTAATAGATAAAATTTCCTTTCGTGAAAGAATCAAATGCGATGATCCCAGTAAGCTGATGGAGGGTTTTTTTTTTTGTTTTTTTGTTTTTTTCTACGATACAAACAATGCAGTTTGGAGTAAATCTGTAAAATCAAATGGTGAAAATAACGGCCAGGTTAGACTCGTATTCTCCTCAGCAGCATTTCTTCAAGCTTCACGGTCTGAATTCAAATGTCACCGAGATCGACTTTGATCTTTTCAGGGTCCATAAAATGAGTACCAGTTAACTACTGGGACGATATAATCGACTTACTCCTTTCCTCAAAACTTGCTGATCTGGTGCTAAATAGAATATTAAGTTACAGTCCATTCGACGATTGGTATACTAAATGATAAGAATCTTTCTAAAACAATCTACATATACTTTGCTAAACTTTAATGTTGTTAAACTCTGACAATGACAATGTATAAAATCATATATTTTAACTTCTGAGCTTTAAAAAGGCTAGTTTCTACGATATGACTGGGCTTATTTGTTACTTCAGCTATATATTTTTAACTAATTCCAAATATCTTATACATTTTGTTTCAATAACGTTATAAAGTGTAAAGCAGCTTAATTGTATGTAAATTTATGCAAAAATCTACTTCTCTTTTCCGTCGAGAACCAAAATTTGCTAAAGCTGATCCTGCTCTAAACTTCTTAATATGTTTGTATAACGTTACAAATATTCAAGTTTGTTTCAATTTATTTTAATTGCTTACTGTCGTAATCAAAGACAGACAGACACGTACATGCATGCAAAGATTTTATATCGGTAAATATAGATTTAAGATAGATGAATATACGCATAATATATAGATAAACGTAGGTAGAGTTTTATATCGACAAACAGCGTTTACCGCATTTTACAGCTTATAAGACGTATGCTTAATTCCTAGAAAAATATCAATCTGTCTTTTAAATATGCTATCGGAGATTCGGTTAATGTATTTTGGAAATTTGTATCTTGTAACAAATCTGAATTCTACTCTAATTTATCCATAAATAATCCTTAATTCTCGATTTTTCGCTAATAGCTGTCCAATCACTCCACTTCAAAGTTCCTTTTTCCGCGTATCTCGGGGACCCGTGGTCCGATTTACGCTAAATTTGTTTTATTC
This sequence comes from Octopus bimaculoides, assembly GCF_001194135.2. NCBI lineage: Eukaryota > Metazoa > Mollusca > Cephalopoda > Octopoda > Octopodidae > Octopus > Octopus bimaculoides. The sequence continues at coordinate 138,036,597 of NC_068984.1, read as the reverse complement.
TGTTTATATTATCATTCCAGAGTTATGTTACTTTCGGAGTGTTTCCCATTATCCGCTGTTTTGGCTGTTTATGAAAGTACCCACCACAACCGCAAATCTCGGGAATCCGTGGTCCGGTTAACGCGAAACTTGTTTTATTCCGTTTGAATTCACATTTCAGAATAATTTCCCGTAATGCGCCGGTTTGACTGTACTAAATCACAGACAAGCACAGAGTTTTAGTAGATAAATAGTTAGTTCGGAGTAGTCGATGTCTATTCGCTGACTTAGCACAAATATTTTTAGCCACTCACTACACTTTTTATCAGTTGCACTAGCAACCGATTCACATGCTGGATATTTAAACGACAGCACGTATATAGACTTGTATTTGTCACCAATAGCAGTGTCTACAACTCGTTTGCTTTATTCGAGTCAGGCCACGATGACATTCGAAAGTTGAGTCAAAGTGTTTGTTAGTAATCCTTTAGGAATATTACACTCGTAAAATTTGACAGCAAAATTAATAATTTACAACTCGTTAAAACTTTATTGGCAATCAAGTGGTCATTAAATTTTTTTTTTTTTGTCAGTTTTTTTTTTTAAAGGTGCTTTAAGACTTGGCATGGCTAACGAATATTCTGAAAATAATACTAATGACGCGTTTACATTTTTTTGGAATTGGTAATTTTTAAGAGCATCAGAATTCTTGAATCTTTTCCCAGGTGTACTAATAACAATCATCTTCAGTATGCTTATAGTGGCTTTAAAATTGCTTCAGTTCCAAACTTTGTCGGCCAGTTTCTGATGGTTGGTACAGTTTAGTCGCTGTTATCAGTTGGTTACAATGCATTGCTTAAGATTTCCCTTTCTAATTCTTCGTTTACCAATTTGGTTTTTCAAAATGTCAATCGTCTAGTCTTCCAATTATTTAGTTTCGTACATGGACGGAATCGAATTGTGACTCGCTTTTTTGTGAAAGTGAAAATTCACACGTGGATTCAATTCATTTTCAATATTCAAATCAGTTAAATTCTCAACAATGGTAATAATATTGGTTCCAAGATTTGGCATAAGGCCAGCAAGTTCGAGGAAAAGGGTTAAGTCAATTATATCGACCCCAGTGTTCAACATTATTTCATCGACCCTAAAAGAATGAAAGGCAAAGTTGATCTCGGCGGAATTTGAACTCAGAACATAAAGACAGACGAAATAACGCTAATCATTTCGACCAGCGTGCCGTGCAGTAGGACTGAACCTAGAATTATGTGGTTGAGAAGCAGGCTTCTTATCGCGCCTGGTTAAATTGCTGAAAATGTGAGTATTATTGGTAGACATATTTGATTTCGACTGAAGGCCAACAGTAGCTTTTCAAATATAAAGCAATTTTCCACTCTTTTATTATTGTTTTGCATGTATTCTATTTATTGTGAATTTGTTGTTCTTCCCGTTGGTTGAATCTTAATATTTGTTAGTTTGTCATTTCAATGAAACTGGACTAATCTACATTTTTGCATAATTTTTCGTAATACTATTGCTTGAATATTTGACGAATTAATTTGTAAGGATGGCATGAGAAAAAGGCCAAGAGAAAGGCAAGACAAAAATAATGACCTGCTGTTCTTTTAGACGATAGCAAACATGTCTCTAAAAAAAAAAATAGTTAGGAATGTACTGCGCGCGCGCACACACACACACACACACACACATATATATATATATATATATATATATATATATATACAGAGAGACAGAAATACATATACAGGTATGGTGATGCTAGCAGGAAAAAATAGAACTTAAAATCTATTTTTATTAATATTTAACAGAAGCAAAGAATGATTCAAGGTCAGTAACTTTTGTGATAAGTGCTAATGCACGAAACTCTCGGACTTAGTGTTACTTTGTTGCTTCTGCCAAATATCTATGTATATATATATATATATATATATTAATTTTGCTTTAACAAAGCATTAGGTATCGTTTTTCTAAGTAAATGGACGCGATATACACACACACAAAGAATTTCAAACTCTCTCCCACAAGTAAAAAAAAAAGGTGGGGAATGTAAAGCTTTAATACTATAGGGATCTAATAACGATTTGATAGATGAGGTGTTTTCATAGGACGGAGTAAAGGAAGTAGGAACTGTTGACTACGATAACATCAGGGAGTGGCACAGCTGTGTGCTCCCAACAAAGGAACAAGAGGAGACAATATATTCGTTTGAACACGGTTACAGCTATTGGGAGTTAGATTCTGACTGCGATTTACTACCAAATTACACGACATATGACAGACTATCGGAAGAAACGGGTTTTGATATGCTAGAGGGATCAGATTTTAAAAGGTAGAAAATGGGGCTGCTCGTAAGTGGGGCGAGTGGTTCCATTTTCATTTTTCATTGTCATTCATATTATCATATTTTAATTGCTTTTTTTATTGTTATAAGTCAACACATGTCTTGTATTGTCCCCACTGTGGGCGCCCGTTGTGGGCAATAAAGAAACAAGTTGCACGTGAAATACATACTAGAAATGAAAGAGAAATAGGACAAAATTATGAAGTACAACTCCAACAGATTGATAAAAGGAATGTTATTGGAAAAACGTGTTAGCTTTTACTATGTACGGACATATCAAGTTCGTTAACCCCTGCAAACTTAATTAGGACGTCTTTCAAATTCAGATTTGCCTTTCGGTTTAAATCATTTAAAAGAAATGAATTCATCCATTTGTTTATATAAGAAAGTTTATATCTCTTTTTTTTTTTTTTACTTTTTACTTGTTTCAGTTATTGGACAGTTGGTAAATCGGCTTGAGATTATTAGTCGTAGAAATTCACCCTAGTATTTGTTTTTCCTTTTAAATCTGCTATTCATTCCATCAGTTTCCCATGTAGAACCGCTGTTACGGAAATGTGCACAAGCCAACACCGATTGTCAAGCAGTGTTGAACAAACACAACAAGTACACAATATAATGTGCACGACGGACTTTCACATAGTTTCCAGCTATTATATTCACTCACAATGCATTTGTCGGTCCAGGGCTATATTAGAAGACACTTGCCCCAAGTTCCGCGCAATGGTACTGAACTTCAAAACATGTGGCTACAAAACGAGTTTCTTAACCGTACAGTGACATATTATTTTTACATAATCATCGATCGAAATAAATATTCTCAGCCACAACTGGTCCAAATATTTTCTAAATATTTTACTTTGATCTCTGTAATGAAATACGTCAATACATTTGTTATTCTGAATTGGTATAACAAACAAATACTTACCGTATAAAAGGCATTATCTCCTCAATAAAATATAATTATTTTTCCTTTAACAGACTCATGGACAACGAGACTAAGACAAATGAACCGGTTAAACATAACATTCAAGAAAATGGAACCCAAGTTACTCAAGATGAAGAAACAGAAGATCTTCGTTATGGTTTCGGTCCCTTTCGACCGTCTTGGTTGCAAATATTCAATCAACCTAGAGTTCTTCTTGTTATTCTATCTTATACTGCTTTCGTTCAAGGTATGTTATATCGTCTTTCAGTTACATTTCTCAAATAACTGTGATAAAAACGAATATAAAAGAAAAACATCTAAATAATTCTTTCTGTTAAATATTTCATTCTTTTAACATTTAACAGTTTGTCTACCATGGAAGTTCCTGGTAACTTTCAGCGGTGATGTCATTTTATGGAGCTTTACATTACTGTGTTTCAAGCTACATTATTCAAATTTTAGGAACTGTATAAAGCACATACTTCTTTGTGTTTCTTGGATGGCTTCTAATTTGAATCATTAGCGATAAAACGCGGTAAGAAGGATGCAAGACATTGTCGCTCTTTCAATGGAGCGCTGCCCTCCACAAGATAATTTTTGCGAAAAAAGAAGTCATTAAGGTTTATATAGAAAAATATAAATTTGTGAAAAACCTCATATATGAAGAAAAAAATCCATAAATGGCGGTATAATGGACATTTTAACACTTTTTAACATGTGTATCACCAATGACTCGCTCGATATAGAGTGAATATAATATTCATTCTGTACAGCAGGAATCATCGGTGATATCAATGTTATAGTTTATATAGTGTTAATTAGAACATGTATACCTTTTACTTGTTTCAGTCATTAGACGGCGGCCATGCTGAGGCACTGCCTTGAAGAATTTTGATCGAACGAATCGACACTAGTACTAATTTTTTAAAACCTAAGACTTTTTCTTATTTCTTTATTGCCCACAAGGGGCTAAACATAGAGGGGACAAACAAGGACTGACAAAGGGATTAAGTCGATTACATCGACCCAGTGCGTAACTGGTACTTAATTTATCGACCCTGAAAGGATGAAAGGCAAAGTCGACCTCGGCGGAATTTGAACTCAGAACGTAACGGCAGACGAAATACCGCTAAGAATTTCGCCCGGCGTGCTAACGTTTCTGCCAGCTCACCGCCTTAAAACTAGTACTTTTCTATGGCTCTTTTTTGCCGAACCGCGCCAAGTTACAGGAACGTAAACACACCAACAGCGGTTGTCAAGCTGTGGTGGAACACACAAACATACACGATGGGCTTATTTCAATTTCCGGCTACCAAATCCACTCACAAGGTGTCACAAAGAAGAACTGAACCCAGAACCATGTGATTGGGAAGAGAACTTTTCACACAGCCATACCTGAGCCTGGTTGAAAGAAAAAATAAAACAGATTTTTAAAAAATTTTTAGTGCCTCAAAACAAAATTAGATCGGTGGTGCAAAAGAAAATCACGCAAAAATTGGCTTGGTAAGTAGTCTTAATGAACCCTGTGTGTGCTTATACCGATTCCTTTTCTGCAATGAATGAATCATTTAAATTAGCATTTTATGTTATTACCTCTGTGTCTGCTAAAATAAATAACAAAATGCATTGATTTACATATATTGGACTCCAAGTGCAGTTCATATACACAAGCCGATTGAAAATGCACAGGTGCAGTCGTGATATCGGCCAATGAGGGTTCGAAGTTTTTAAAATGGGCCAACATTGGCTGCATAAATCAAGGAAAACACAAACACAAAATTAAAATTTATCAATAATATGAACTGTGTATTAGGAGCGGCTGTCTGAACATAGCTGGCTCTGCTTTTCTTGCTGCGTGTATTAAACGCATATGTTTTTGTGTTTCTTTTAATATATACAGGGTGGTACAAAAGTTTTGTCACCCCCTACCGAAAAGCACTAAGGATAATATAGGGACAATATAATATCTAAAGCATGTACTGGTTTTAGTATATTCACTTTTATTGACACTGACACGCATCGAAAAGGTCTGTATGAGCATCATCGCTTTCGTAGGGCGCAAAATGATGCGGCGCCAAGTTGTGTGTGATATTTTACGAAACTGTACTTTGGTGATTATTGCAAAGGCTGCCGAAAGCACGTCCTTCAACTGTTGGGTATTCTAGCATCAATGTCAGTGAATACCTGAAGGAAGGTTTTCGAGATAGATGGATGGGGTGAGGATCACAACAACTTCCAGCACCTCTCGATCAGCTTCCCAGAAGTCCAGGCCTCATGTCTTGCAACAGCGCTCTGCAGGGTATTATTATCAAGGGGAGTTTCACAAGAGCGATACCAGAATACCCAACAGCTGAAGGGCTCTGCTTTGGCAGCCTTTGCAACAACCCCCAAAGCACAGCTTTGTAAAATATGACACAGGACATGGTGCCGCATGATTTTGTGCCATGAAAGTGATGGCGTTCATACAGACCTTCTCGATGTGTGACAGTGTCTGTGTCAATGAAAATGAATGTTCTAAAACCAGTAAATGTATTTGATATTATATTGTTCCTCTATTCTCCTTATTACTTTTCGGTAGGGGACAAGACTTTTGGACCACCCTACACATATATAGTGATGTAGTGAAGAAGGTCACTTTGGGACCACGTGATTTCGGATTCAGTCCTACTGCACGGCACTTTGGGCAAGTGATTTCTTCTATAGCCCCGAAGCAGCCAACGCCTTTTGGGTAAATTTGGTAAAAGGAAACTGCACAGAAACTTAGCGAATATATATATATATATCATAGACAGAGGTAAAGAATACGAACACCACTCGTTTTCCGTGTAACCGTAAACTTAACCCTAACCCTAACCCTAACCCTAAACGCCGAAAACGGATGGTGTGCGTAATTCTTTACCTTCGTCTGTATAATATATACACACGCATACAGAGCTATGTATGTATACCAATATGTGACTTTGAGTTTGTCATCATCCAACTGCTAGATAATCGTTGTTGGATTATTTATCTGTCTACGTCCTTGTAATTTAGCGGTTCGGTAAAAGAATCCTGACAGAATGCTACCAGACTTAATAAAGAAGTATTGGGATCGATTTGCTCGACTAAAATATTTCAAGGCGGTGCTCCAGAATGACTACAGTCTAATGATTGAAACCAGTTAAAAAATAAAATATGAAGTGTGTATGAAGGCACGTGACCCAGTTGTTAAAGTGTTGCACTGACGACCGTGGTTTCGATTCCCAGACGCTGTGCTCTTGAGCAAAGTAATTCCTTTCACTTTACTTCAGTTTACTCAGTCGTAAATGGATAATACTGTAACGGACTGGCCTTCGGGTCAGTCGGAATGCTGGCGTGTCCGACTGGCCACCGGTGTGATATTTTAAAACTTACAACCATGTGAGGAACCGCATTGTTACCAGCAATGTATTAGAAACGTCCGATAGTCTGGCTGATAGAGTGAGATATATAGATGCAGGCGTGGCTGTGTCGTAAGAAGATTCTTCACAACCTCATGGTTCCAGGTTCAGTCGCACTGCGGGGCACTTTGGGCAAGTGTCTTTTACTATAGTCCCGAGCTGACCAAGTCTTGTGAGTAGATTTGGTAGAGGGATACTGTTACATACACACACACGTTTATATTTATGTGCGTGTGTTTGTGCCTGTTTCCTATCAACGCATGACAACTGTTGTTAGTTTGTTTACGTTCCTGTAACTTAACGGTTCGACAATAGTAAACCAATAGTATAAGTACCAGGCTTAGAAAAAGTACTGGGGTCGATTTGTTTGACTAAGCCTTTCAAGGCGGTGCTCCAGCACGGCCGCAGTCTAATAACTGAAACAAGTAAAAGATGTGTGTGTGAGAGAGTAACATAGACAAGTTCTGAGACGAGACTTTTGAAACATTCTATTGTAACAGCAACAGCATTTATTACTTCTAGTATTTCTTTTAAAGTTATTTTCGTTATTGGTTGTCCCATTTTATAAAACCAGTTGAATGTGTTGTTGAATTTTCGACTATTTTTTATTATTTTTTGATATTCAAGTCTTTTGTTAGATTTAGTCTTTTTGGTAAAACGTTTTAAAGTTTCCTAGGCTTTAATGTGAATTCGTATTTTATTCACAACACTGCAACAATAGGCTGCGTGAACTGTCGTATTAATAAATTTATTTTGCAAAATTAAGAATGATGGTCTTAATTCAGGACAGAAATATTTGTATGTTGAGAAAACGAAGCACTTATCCTCTAAGTCCCAGTTAAAAACAGTGTTGGACGAGAAGGAGAATCTCGCTTGTGAATACATGAATAGACCTAATAGCTTTTGCTATAAGGACGTTACGTGAATTTTTTTCTCGTTGCAGACGAACTTCGGTTTGAACATCTATGGACCGAAGAAAAAATGTGACGGAGAGGTGGTAGAGAAGTTCATAGGTCCGACAAGAAAATTAGTGTTGTGCGAGATGAGTGGTGTGTTGAGATTCATTAAAGGTGTCAGAGGATGGGAATGTGGATATATCGAGTGGGAATGGCTGGAAGAGGATTGTAGTAAACTAGTTTAGAACGACAATTGGCCATTGTATTAGCTTTACAAGACTTAGAGACAGTGTGAAAGTTATTGGTGAGTGAAACATTGCTGATAAATTGAACGAAGTTATTTTGAATGCGACCCAGGAGGTGGTATGTTTGTATGTGCGGAGAAGAATAGTAAACCAATCTTTATTCTTTTACTTGAGTCATTGAAACTGCGGCCATGCTGGAGCACCGCTTTGAAAGATTTTATCGCCTCCACTACTTATTTTTCTTCAGGTTTGGTACTGATTCTATCGGTCTCTTTTGTTGCAATACAAAGTTACGGGAACATAAGCAAACCAACACCGGTTGTCAAGCAGTTGTGGGACACACAGTGTGCAGTTGCGTAGCTAGACTGTGCCGCTCGGGAGAAGCCCCTAAGTTTGCTGCCGCAGGCCCTCAAATAATATACAGCAGACCCAACATTAACTCCAATAAAAGCGTCGCCTGGATAGAACCGCCCCGTTGTCCCTCTCCAGCTACTCTACTGCCTATCTACGGAGTGTATGGCTGAGACAGAATACTCAACAGAAAATGTTGAATTTATTTGTTTTTGTTTTGGTCAATTATTAGTTTTACTGCTTAGGTTAAACTGCAGCTATGCTGTAGCAGCGCTCTGAAGAATTTTAATTAATTATATCAACCCTAATATTTATCGTATCGTTATCTTTGTAGTCGCATCCGTTAATTTACGGGCGTAGATACCATTTTTTTTCAAATGTTATCACACATACGTGTGTGTGTGTGTGTGTGTGTGTTGTTGTGATTGCTCACGACGCCTCACAACCAGTATTGGTTTGTTTATTCCCAGTAACTTAACGGTTCGGCAAAAGACACCGGGAAAATAAGCCCTGTCGTCGATTTGTTTGTTTAGATTCTTCAAGGCAGTGGCCCCAGCATGGCCGCAGTCCAATCTTACTGAAACAAGTAAAAGATGAACACTAGCGTATATTGCCTACAGCAGACTCAAAAGTGGTGCCGCTTTAAACGTGCCGCCCGAGGCGGTCCACCTCTTCCGCACCCCACTAGCTGCCCTAATTAAGATGAACGATAAACGACAGCTAAGATAGGACAGTGAGATATATGAGAGTAGATTTGGTTGTTATATCCCTTTCACTTGCTCGCTCGGTATATAAACAAAAAAAATACGTATTTCCACAAGTATGTTATTTGATTTCTTTTATATTCTAATGTTGTTTAAAATGTCCCTCCCAATGTACAAGCGGTATTTGTATTTTTATATATGTGACCTGAATTAGTCAGATCTGTCTCTCATACTTCGTCTCGCTCCGTCCCCCATTCCCTGTTTGCTTGTCCTTTTTTCTGTCTGTCGTTCTCTGTCACACACATACACACACAAATTGTTCAGCGTCACGTCGTTTTCTTTACATTTGGAAGAAATATCTTGTATAACAACACAGATGCAATGTTTCTCCGATCTAACATATTTACGATGACAGCTGATACAATACACATTGCGCCGGGAACCACATCCTTCATTATTCTTATTTTACATTTTATATCAAGCCTCATAATACGAGGCAGCGAGCTGGCCGAATCGTTTGCGTATCAAACAAATTAGATAGTGGTATTTCTTCCGGCTCTTAACTTTCTGATTTCAAATTCTGATTATCATCCTTTCGAAATCAATAACACAATAACTACCTGTTGGGTCGATGTAACCCAGGGATTCTCAACATCTTTTTTTTTTTTTATGGGCCCCTTTGGTTACTATTTCATTCCACCTTACCCATAGCCATTCAAAATTCATATTTGTTTTATCACATTGTGTAGGTTGAACTATGTAAAATGTTAGAGAAAGAAACCTGTTTCTTACATTATATACCAATATATACATCTAAAGCAAATGATTTTAGGGATCGTTAAAATACAATTGTGGATCCCCAATTTGCTATTTTGTTGCATAGACCCTCAAAAATCTTATATGGACCCTAAGGGGCCATGTGGATCCCGGTTGAGAACCACTGAAGTAACCGATTAACACTCGCCCCACTAAGGCTGGATTAAGACTCATAGAGGCTCTAAACATTTAAACGATTTTGGTGCTCCCATATAAATGTATTTCAAAATATAAACAGGGTCCTTATCCTTTGAACGGCACATCGAGAAATTAATTTTTTGTAACTAAACACTTTCAAACTTCGGATAAAGGTAGAATGTGTCATATAAAATATCTTTTACTCTTACTGATGTTGAGGAAAGTTCTACCAGTGTCGTCCAAAGTTTGAAAGTGTTTAGTTACAAAAAATTAATTTCTCGAAGTACCGTTCAAAGGGAAAAGATCCTATAAACAATTATAAACTGTGAAATATATTTTTATTTTTCATGATGAAAAAATGTTGGTTTTTGTATAAGTCCACTTAATTTATATTTGGAAAGTTTTCTACTTTTTTTAATTGCAAAATCTTCGATCAATGACATCCTGAACACTTCGAATATTATTTTAGCAAATTAAAGTGATCTATTTTGTGCCGTAAACTATTTACCATTTCTATGATGCCCCACCTCCCTTGATGCCCTAAGCACGTGCTTATTCTGCTTAATGGTTAGTTCAGCGCTGCCCTCCCACTAAAGTTGGCGACCTTGTACCAAAATTTGAGACCATCTAAATATACATCTGTCCTGTATAACTTACTGTTTCCAGTTTTTCTATTTGTTTAACAATATGATCTTTGTTGGTTGACATAGTAACAAAAAATCCGTGCGAAGTTACAAAATATTTATTTATCGTCAACGAAAGAGATTTAAGCGAGGCAAATAAGTTCGTGTATTTCTGTGAGAGATATGTGTGTCAGCAGTGACAATCGTTTCGGTCTTTTGTCAACTCCTCCCATCTCTGCACAAAATTGAATATTTAATATTGTTTTTTGTTTTTGTATTTTTTGTTGTTGCATAAATTTCATAAGTGAGACGCCGGATTCCCATTCAGGTCGATCTGACACCTTTTAAACGGTTGCTTAGCATGCACAGTATCTCGAAAAATACTACTATTCATATATCAAGGACGCCTCACATGTGTTTATCTTTCGATCTGCTAAACAAAGAAGGATACGGTTCGCTGTCCTTCAGAGTTCCAAAGTCTATTTGCTTCTTTTGTGTCTTTTCTCAATTACTGCAATGATCCTTCTGAATATATATCAACGTTAAAATAAACCTTCTTTCAATCGTCTTTTATCTTCCTGTGCCTTTACTTAATCCCTGATTAACAGATTTCATCTCTCGAGTAATGCCTCCTATTATTTTCTCCCAAACCCCACTACCTTACTACACTAATTTGCAAAAAGCACAGAACGGAAACCAGGTAATGATGGTCGACCCTATCAAAAGCCTTTGATTAGTCTAAATAGACCGCTGCCCTTGCCAGAATCGTTATTAACCCCCCTACAATGTACCGTATAAAATGGAGATTATTTTGGATGGTTCTACATGTCTGTGCCTTCCTGATCAAGCCATCCGCGACACGCGCCAATTTTTTCGATAACACTTTGGCCAAAATCTTCAATTTTGTGTTTAGCAGAGTGATGGGCCGAAAATTATCAATGCAATTCCCCTTGTTCGGGTCGGGTCCTTTCTGACAAGCGTCACCACTCCCCAGCGTACAGATCTGGGAATGAAACCATTCTGCTGCCAGTTCGTGTAGACATTCGCCAGCAGGTGCACGAACAAGTCTGGCATACTCTTATACAGTTCATAGGGTAGACCATCCAGTCCCGGCGCCTTACGCGCGCCGCAGTCCGCCATAGCCTCAATTACCTCCTCGGGCGTGATCGGCTCTTCACAACACTCCGCGTCCTGCCCCAATAAGCGCGGCAGCCCAGCGAGGAAGTCCGTTAGGTCCCTCCTACTGTCCGGTCCGCCGCCCCCACCAAAAAACTGGGTGAAGTGCTCCTGAAAGACCTCACACATCTCCTCGGGCTCGTTTATTAACTTACCTCGTTGGTTCGTTGAAGATCGAATTGTGCCATCGTTCCCACATTGGGCTTCCACCACTCGGGCCCATCTCGTGGCCTTGATTCCTTCACAACCCATTGCACGAATCCTAGCTCTGACAATGCAACCCATATGTTGGGTTTCGAGATGCTGGTTTAACGCCAGTGTCTTTGCCGTGACCTGAGCTGCAGAGCCAGGTGATGGCCAGAAATTTTGTGCCAAAATTTGAAACCAATATTAAGACGTCTCTTAAAACTTTCAAATAGTCCTTTATTAAAACAAGGTTTTTCATCAGAAATTGCACCTTCATCTGTCAACAAATCATACACAATTTAGCTTTCGGTTGAAAGACTATCGCTTTTATGAATACATTATGTCTAGCCTGATTGTCAACTTCATGAATATACATGAACCTCTCCATATTAAGCGTCACATCGGCGCCGTGAATAAAACAATCGCTAGTCAATACAATAACTGATTGAGCACTAAAACTGTCTTTATTGTCATGCATTGTTTTTACAATAAACATTGCAAGCTTTCCCAACCACATGGATCCGAGTTGTCCCACTGCGTGGCACCTTGGGCGAGTGACTTCTACTATAGCCTCGGGGCGACCAAAGCCTTGTGAGTGGATTTGGTAACTGAAAGAAGCCTGCCGTGTATATATATATATATATATATATATATATATATATATATTATATTTGTCCGTGCTTGTCTCCACCACCCATCATCGCTTGACAACCAATGCTGGTGTATTTAGGTCCTCGTAACTTAAGCGGTTCGGCAAAAGATAGATTGAATAAGTACCAAGCTTACAAAGAATAAGTCCTGGGTCGATTTCTTCGACTAAAATGCTTTAAGGTTGTGCTCCAGTATGGCCGTCGTCAAATGACTGAAACAAGTAAGAGAGTAACAGAGATATGGATGAGATTTTATCGGTATTAATTCTGTAAAAACGTCGAGTTTAACATCCAACGTAATCCCTTTGTCAGCAGTTTACACACTGCTATCTTTACTTTTACTTGATCTCTTTGCAGTCATCATGAATAAGAGTGACGCACTATATGTGTTTAGCGAAAGCCAATTGCAGCGTCGATAGACGGTAATCCACACCAAGCAGTAAAACAATAAAATCTGAGAAAAGTAGCGAGGTTTCGTGTCGGCGTAAAAGTAGTGATCTTAATACTGCTGACGCAAAATTGAAAATAAGAAAACAAAATGGAGTGATGTCGAAGGATAGGCGCTGTATGCATATTGTATTATTGATGGTCGTAAAAGCGGCGAGCTGGCAGAAACGTTAGCACGCTAGGCGAAATGCTTAGCGGTATTTCGTCTGTCTTTACGTTCTGAGTTCAAATTCCGCCGAGGTCGACTTTACTTTTCATCCTTTCGGGGTCAATAAATTAAGTACCAGTTACGCACTAGGGTCTATGTAATCGACTTAATCCCTTTGTCTGTCCTTGTTTGTCCCCTCTATGTTTAGCCCTTCGTGGGCAATAAAGAAATTAGAAACGTTAGCACGCCGGGCGAAATGCTTAGCGGTGTTTCGTCCGCCGCTACGCTCTGAGTTCAAATTCCGCTGAGGTTGACTTTGCCTTTCATCTTTTCGGAGTCGAAAAAAGCAAATACCAGTTATGTAGTGAGGTCGATCTAATCGACTAGCCCCCTCCCCATCAACATATCGGGCCTTATGCCTTGAATAAAAAAAAATTATTGATAGTAGTAGCATTAAAAGTAAATTTGTATAGGAACACACCCAAACAAGGTAAGCGAGATGGGGAGAGAGATTGTTGTCCTTGGAAAACGTTCTAAATGACATGATAAATAAGTAGTATTGAGGTGAGACCAAGGTTTTATGTGAAAAATTATTGATCGAGAAAACTAAAATAGTTTGTAGAATAAAAAGAATGAATTTGAAAAGATTGTACAGATAATAAACTGCTAACAACCAAAATTTGCGGAGAATGAAAACTATAAAAAGAGGGTAACAACCACTAAATATGAAAAGATATTTTCATGGCTGTGTGGTTAAAAAGATCGCTTTGCAGCCAAGGTGTTACAAGTTCAGTCCCACTGCGTGGCACCTCCCGAAAATGTGTTCTACCATAACTCCGGGTTGACTAATGCTTTGTGAGTTTGGTAGACAGAAACAGACCCCATCGTGTGTTACATGTACGCGCGCGCGCGTCCCTCCATTACTTGATAACCGCTCTTGGTTTTCTATGTGATCTTCTTAACCAAACATTGATACATTTTTTTCAGAAAATGTAGCAACAGAAAATATTCTTTTCTACTCTAGGCACAGGACCCGAAATTTTTGGGGAGGGGGCCCAGTCGATTAGATCGACCCCAGTACGCAACAGGTATTTAATTTATCGAACCCGAAAAAATGAAAAGCAAAGTCGACCTCAGCGGAATTTGAACTCGGAACGTAAAGACAAAGGAAATTTCGCTAAGTATTTCGCCCGGCGTGCCAGCTCGCCGCCCTGTAGCAACAGAATATATTCTAAGTACTATTTCATGCGATAAATATCAGTTTTGATACAGCATTAGACCAAAAAACATTTACGCTCATTTATGTTCTGAATTCAGTTTCGCAAGACCAACTTCATCTTTCATTCTTTTGCTGTCAAGAATATAATCGACTATATCTATCTCTCCCCACCAAAAGATTATAGTCTTAAACCTATGTTGAAACAAATTAACACTTTCGACAAGCAAATTATTGTATCGCCAGATTGGTTCAAATTATTATATTCCTGACAAATATATTGCCTCATAACCTCAAGCCGCCCTAACTGCAATTTTAGGTTCGCTGTGAAAAACTATCAGAACATGAAAACCGCAAGTACAGTAGTGTTACTAGTGCGCGTGCCGCCTTGGGGTAGCCCTTGAGTTGATAAACCCTTTCCTTGGGGTGGAAGCAAGCCCTTACAGGCTTATACGGCAGATCCCATAAAAGTGTCGCTCCGGTCAGGTCCGACGCCCCTTGCTACTGGTTTCAAAATCTCATACCTTCCCAAGCATAATTTCAGATCACTACGTAAAACTGTTGGAGTATGAAGATCGTAGGTGAGAGATAAATTTCAGCTTTCCTTATTTGATTAGATATTGATTTAACATATATAATGGCCTTTATCTTTATTTTTTGCAGGGTTTATTGTAAACGGTGTGATCAATGCAAACATGAGTACAGTAGAAAAACGGTTTGATTTGCCCAGCAGTATGTCGGGATGGATCGCCAGCGTTTACGATATAACGGCAGCGCCAATTGCTTTATTCGTCTGCTTCAAAGGAGCTGTAAACTACAAACTACGCTGGCTTGGTTATGGTTTCATCACCTTCAGTCTGGGCTCTTTTGTTATGGCATTGCCACATGTCTTTGCTGACAGTTATGTATGGGACGAAAAAACAGCTGTTCATTGCTTAAGTAAGTATTTTTATATAAGTTCGTGTTTCGAGGTAACAGAATAGCTACAAATGTGACACGTTTTATTGTCGAATATAAATCACACTAAATACGACTTACTAATGAAGCATTATTTAATTATGCCTGGGGATGGGGGGTGCTCGTGGGGTTGAGGGACTTAATGCTGTGTATGCTGTGACTTACTGTCAATAAATAAATGATAGATGGTCTAATGCATTGATTTACCCAAGAGCTTGTTGATAAGACGACCCAACTTACGTTTTACTTACCTTCATTTTTGTGACATTTATTTTAAAATGCTTTTTTTTTAAATATCTAATTGCTAACCAAGTGTGGCATCCTATACAGGACAGTGCTACTGACGTTTATAGCCCCTATCCTGTATAGGACACCACACTTGGTTAGCAATTATATGTCACGGTTCCGTACTGCTACTGTTTATATCTCATTCAGAGATCTAATATAGTTTTTGGGATCTTTCTGATTTGGCGGGCGCCACTTGTTTTCTTAACGAAACATTTTCAAACTTGGGACACTTGTAGAATGTGTCATATAAAACCTCTTTTACTCTTAGTGTTATTGAGAAAATTTTATCTTTTTAAAGTTATTTCGTGTTAAAATTGTCGTATTTCGGTAATTTCAACCAATCACTGACGTCTATTGAGGTGAAAACAATTACTGCTGTGGAATGTAAACAACACGTTCTAGCGGTGTAATGAGATCTTTTCCATTGAATAGAATTAGTGCCGTTGTTTGTCAACAACAACTATCGGCGGTACTGTTATTTATGACATCGTTCGTGCGTTTGTACTGGTTTTAGCTTTAGGGTCTTAGGGTTCGGGTTCGGGTTATGAGTATTTTTGCCAAATTTGGGGAAAAAATTGTGGCAGTGTATTGAACAGATTTTAACCAAATTTGGCAAAAATACTTATAACCCTAACCCTAAAGCTAAAACCAGTACAAACGTACGAACGATGTCCATAGTCTAATGAATGAAACAAGCGATAAAAAATTGTTAAATTCTTATGGATGTTTATTTATTTTTATTTTTTCCAACAGAAACTTCAAGTGGAGCAGCTGCATGCAGGGACGAACGCAACAAGAGTTTACAGGAGTATCTTGGAGTGTTTCTCTTAGGGCAAATATTTCACAGTGTAGGTGGGAGTATTCTTTACTCACTTGGAATGACTGTAGTGGATGACATTGTAAAACCCCTTAAAACACCATTTTATATAGGTGAGTAAACCACCTGAGTTTATTTCCAACTCATTTCCTATCAATAACAATTTGTTTCATTTTTGTATTTGGGGTTAATTTCTTCAGCTAAAAGGCAGTGCTCCAGCACAGCCGCAGTTAAAATGACTGAAAAAGTAAAAGAATATATATATATAAGTGCAGAAAACAGCTTCCGTCACATGCTAGGAGGGAAAACTAGAAGTAGTTGATAGCTTCCGTTACCTTGGTGACCAAGTCAGTAGCAGAGGTGGATGCTCTGAGAGTGTAGCTGCTAGAATAAGAACAGCCTGGGAAAAGTTCAGAGAGCTTCTACCTCTACTGGTGACAAAGGCTTCTCACTCAGAGTGAAAGGTAAACTGTATGACGCATGTATGTGAACAGCCATGCTACAAGGCAGGGAAACATGGGCCATGACTGCTGAGGGTGTGCGTAAACTTGCAAGAAATGAAGCTAGTATGCTCCGCTGGATGTGTAATGTTAGTGTACATACTGGACAGTGTAAACACCCTGAGAGAAAAGTTGGGCATAAGAGGTATCAGATATGGTGTGCAAGAGAGACGACTGCGCTGGTATGGTCATGTGTTACATATGGGTGAGGACAGCTGTGTGAAAAAGTGTCACACCCTAGCAGTAGAGAGAACCTGTGGAAAAGGTAGACCCAGGAAGACCTAGGATGAGGTGATGAAGAACGACCTTCGAACGTTGGGCCATTCTCATACAGTTTACAATGTGTGGGAAATTGCAAATTGTGAGAATGACCCTACCCACCTTCAAAATCTGCCCACCCTACAAGTACTCAGACTCTTTCACCTAACAACAGAGGATAAAAAAGGGAAAACAATTCATCGAATATAAATTACAATTAAATATCGAAATACCTGCCATTAATCAATAAATAAGGACTCGTCGGACACACACACAAAACCTTCTCATAAAGCCAAATATAACACACACACCACAATAGCTCATGCACATCACACGCACGCACACAAGACATTCTCATAAAACCAAGTATACACCACAATATAACTCACACATCACAATATAATACACACACTATGATACACCACACACACCACAGTAGCACACACACACACACACAAAACATTCACCCCTAAAAAACAGAAACACACATATACACACCCACCACAATATGCAAAACATATTTCCAAAAAACAAAAACATACATAGACTAGACATACATGCACAGTAACAAAAC
>NC_068984.1:138017575-138018557 GCF_001194135.2 Octopus bimaculoides | reverse complement strand
ACATGGTTCCGGGTTCAGTCCCACTGCGTGGCACCTTGGGCAAGTATCTTCTACTATAGACTCGGGCCGACCAAAGCCTTGTGAGTGGATCTGGTAGACGGAAACTGAAAGAAGCCCGTCGTATATATATATATATATATGTGTGTGTGTGTTAGTGTGTCTGTGCTTGTCCCGCCCGCCCCAACATCGCTTGACAACCGATGCTGGTGTGTTTACGTCCCCGTAATTTAGCTGTTCGGCAAAAGAGACCGATAGAATAAGTACTAGGCTTACAAAGAATAAGTCCTGGGGTCGATTTGCTCGACTAAAGGCGGTGCTCCAGCATGGCCGCAGTCAAATGACTGAAACGAGTAAGGAGTAAAAGAGTATCTATCATTGCAGGTGTTACATTCCAAAACCTCCCACAGAAATAATTAAAATCTAAAAAGATATAAATACCTATCGGCTGCAGAAACCCGCTTTATTCTGAGGAGTCCACGATATAAATTTATATATATTAGTTGGAAAAATCTGCGATGTAATGAGTGAACAAAAGGTGAACCACGATGTTCTGAGTGCTTGATAGATGAACCGCAATGTACTGAGTATGCGATAGGTGAATCATGACGTACTAAGTGCGTGACAGGTGAAACATGATAGATGAACCGCAATGTATTGAGTATGCAATAGATGAATTGTGATGTGCTGAGTGTGTGATAGGTGAACCACAATGTACTGAGCACACGATAGGTAAACTGTGATGTGCTGAGTGCACGATAGGTGAACCATAATGTGTTGAGTGCACGATAGGTGAACCGCAATGTGCTGAGTGCAGGATAGGTGTACTGCGATGTGCTGAGCGCACGAGAGGTGAACCGCGATGTGCCGAGCACACGAGAGGTGAACCGCGATGAGCCGAGCGCACGAGAGGTGAACCGCGATGAGCCGAGCGCACGAGAGGTGAACCGCGATGAGCCGAGCGCACGAGAGGTGAACCGCGATG
>NC_068984.1:138014464-138015751 GCF_001194135.2 Octopus bimaculoides | reverse complement strand
CAGTTGCCCATACATACCGGCCTCCCTTCTCCACACCACTGATGTTATCCAAGGGAAAGGCAAAGGCCGATACAGTTTGGCACCTGTGATGTCGCAGCTCATTTCTACAGCTGAGTTAACTGGAGCAACGTGAAGTAAAGTGTCTTGCTCAAGAACACAACACGCAGCTCGGTCCTGGAATCGAACTCACAACCTCACGATCATAAGCTCAATGCTCTAACCACTGAGCCATATATGTATGTATGTCTATATATCAATAATATGAGAGATCACTATATGGATCCCATGTATGCTAAAAAGACATCAAACTGTTTTACCACTAAATCTGTATTGCCAACTTATATGTATATATAGTTGAAATTTATAGAGAAACAAAAGACAGACAAATGTAGGAACAAGAAACAAGTGTATTAGTTAGACACCTACATTCTTCAACAGAAAAGAATAAGAGAAAATAGAGAGAGAATGAAAAAAATTTGTAGATTTCAGCAGTCTGACAGGCTGCATTCAGTTTCCGTCTACTAAATTCATCCATAAGGCTTTTGTCAGACACTAGCCCAAGGTGTCATTGTTGTTTTTTTTTTTTTTTAATATTCGATAGCTACAACATCTACTAACCTATAAAGGATATTGAAAATGTATTCTGGTGCAGTTATTTATAATTAGCATCATTTAGCATCCATGGGTCAAATGGAATTTATTGAGACAGCCTTTTTTACAACTAGATTGAACCCAGAATCCTGTTTGTGAGAAGCAAACTTCTTACCAGATAGCCATACCAGGGCCTACCTTTATTCTATACAGTTATACAACTGTCGGTATAATAATGTTATTGCTATTAGTAGTGATTAAAAAATAAATTGTCCTAGGATGTCAGGTAAAATGCCTTGTATGTGCACCAACTGGGTGTTCTGGGTTCAAATCCCTTTGAGGTCAACTTCACCTATTATCTATCTGAGATTATCGTCGTCGTTGTTTAACTTCCGCTTTCCATGCTAACATGGGTTGGACGATTTGACTGAGGACTGGTGAACCAGATGGCTGCCCCAGGCTCCAATCTGATCTGGCAGAGTTTCTACAGCTGGATGCCTTTCCTAACGCCAACCACTCCGTGAGTGTAGTGGGTGCTTTTACGTGCCACCGGCACGAGGGCCAGTCACACGGTACTGGCAATGGCCACGCTCAAAATGGTGTTTTTTTTACGTGCCACCTGCACAGGAGCCAGTCCAGCGGCACTGGCAACAACCTCACTCGAATGAGTTTCTAACATGCCACCGGCACAAGAGG
>NC_068984.1:138009617-138014454 GCF_001194135.2 Octopus bimaculoides | reverse complement strand
CCAGATGGCTGCCCCAGGCTCCAATCTGATCTGGCAGAGTTTCTACAGCTGGATGCCTTTCCTAACGCCAACCACTCCGTGAGTGTAGTGGGTGCTTTTACGTGCCACCGGCACGAGGGCCAGTCACACGGTACTGGCAATGGCCACGCTCAAAATGGTGTTTTTTTTACGTGCCACCTGCACAGGAGCCAGTCCAGCGGCACTGGCAACAACCTCACTCGAATGAGTTTCTAACATGCCACCGGCACAAGAGGCAGTAAGGCGACGCTGGTGTAAGGCGATTAATAAAATAAAATACCAGTTAGAGTTCTGGGGGCGTTGATATTATCAACTAGCTCCATCCTTCAAGATTGTTGCCCTTTTTACTAAATTACAAATAAGTATTCATTGCAGTGTTTATTTCTACATATTTTCATTTGCTTTCTTTATTACAAGGTATAATGATGTTCTTTTCAACCTTGGGTCCTGCAATAGGATATATAGTCGGTGGTCAGTTTCTTAATGTTTTTGTTGACCCATCAAAAAGTGACAAGTGAGTATCAAATATTTCATAGTTATTAAATAGTATTTCATATAAAATCATTTTCCGGTAAAGGCCGAATCTTTATGGAAACTACAATGGAGATAAGGTTTAATGAACCAAGTTTGGGTTTGCTTTGATAGCTGGTCGGAAACATGTATTACAGCGGTGAGCTGGCAGAAACGTTAGCACGCCGGGTGAAATGCTTAGCGGTATTTCGTCTGCTGTTGTGTTCTGAGTTCAAATTCCGCCGAGGTCGACTTTGCCTGTCATTCTTTCGGGTTCAATAAATTAAGTACCAGTTACGAACTGGGGTTGATGTAATCGACTTAACCCCTTTGTCTGTCCTTGTTTGTCCTCACTATGTTTAGCCCCATGTGGGCAATAAAGAAATAAACATTTATTACATTCATTGTATTTAGTGGTAAAGAAGACACACTGGTATATTAGACCCATTCTAATTTTAGCAGCGAACTCACCATCATCATTGCTATTTAATGTTTGTATTCCATGTTGTCGTGAGTTGGGCAGATTGACAGAAACTTGCCAACTGAAGAGCTGTCCAGGTGCCAATTGTCTGTTTTGGCATGGTTTCTATGGCAACCACTTTACAGAGTGAGTTGGGTGCTTTTACATGGTACAAGACACTGGCAGAGTATGTGACACGGGCAGAGGCCACGGCTATTGTCTCACTTGGTTTGCCAGATCTTGTGAAGCACAGCATATCTCCAAAGGTCTCAGCTGCTTGTCATTGCCTCTGTGAGGCCCAACATTCTTCAAAGGTCGTGCTTCACCACTTCATCCCAGGTCTTCTTGGGACTACCTCTTCCCCAGGTTCCCTCCACTGTTAGGGTGTGACACTTCTTCACACAGTTTCCTCATCTATATGTAACACATGACCATACCAGCACAGTCATCTCTCTTGCACACCACATCTGATGCTTCTTATGTCCAACTTTTCTCTCAGGGCACTTACACTCTGTTGTGTATACACACTGACATTGCACATCCAGCAGAGCATACTAGCTTCATTTCTTGCAAGCTTATGCATGCCCTCAGCAGTCACAGCCCATAATTCACTGCTGTGTAGCATGGCTGTTTACACACATGCATCTTACAGTCTACCTTTCACTCTGAGCGAGAAGCCCTTTGTTACCAGCAGAGGTAGGAGCTCTCTAAACTTTGCCCAAGCTATTCTTATTCTAGCAGCTATGCTCTCAGAGCATCCACCCCTGCTACTGACTTGGTCACCAAGGTAACGGAAGCTATCAACTACTTCTAGTTTTTACCTCCAGGTAGGTGATGGAAGCTGTTTTCTGCACATTTTTAGTGTTTATTGCCCCTGTGCATCTACCACACACAAAAACTATCTTCCCAGTAAGCCTTTCGTTGATATTGCTGCACCTATTATGTGTCCGTAGATTACACTGGGTACATCTTATGGAGCTTCTACCTATGCCTTTTCTACATATCAAGCAGGGCCATCTATCCAAAGGGATTTGTGATTTGTCTGCCTTCATACTTACTATGACTTTGGTTTTTGCTAGATTGACTATAAGTCCCTTCGATTGTAGACCTTGCTTCTACACCTGAAACATCTCCTCTAGTTCTGGTAGTGACTCAGCTATAAGAGCAAGGTCATCAGCATAGAGGAGCTCCCAGGGGCATCTTGTCTTGAATTCCTCTGTTATTGCCTGGAGGATTATGATAAATAAGATGGGGCTGAAGACAGATCCTTGGTAGACCCCTACATGAAATTCTTCACTATACTTGTCGCCAACCTTCACCTTATTGACAGCATCCCTGAACATGGCTTGTACAGCTCTAACCATTCATTTGTCCCTAGTTACTGCATTGATCACCAAATAAACGATCGGGGGACCTTGTCAAAGGCTTTCGCCATGTCAACGAAAGCCAAGTACAGATGTTTACCTTTGGTTAGGAATTTCTCCTGCAGCTGTCTTACCAGAAATATTGCATCAGTGGTGCTTCTCCCTGGCACAAACCCAAACTGCATCTCGTCTAAACTAACTCCCTCCCTAATTAGTTGGGCTATGACCCTCTCCGTAACTTTCATCACCTAACCCAACAATTTGATACCTCTGTAATTATTCCTATCTAATGCATCATCTTTACCTTTGTAGCAGTTGACTATGGTGCTGCTACACCAGTCATTGGGTTTGACTCTGTCTTGTATCATCTGGTTAACTATATGGGGGATTAGACTATAGCCTACACTGCTAGATATTTTAGGCCACCAGTTATTAAAATATATAGAATATTATCTGTAAAACATATTTGACAACAAAATATACAATATAAACTCTGTCTTCTTTCAAAAAGAAATACATGACAGTTTAATTTCTAAAAATTTATTTTTTATAGCTTTTTTTCCCTTCTAAACTTGCTATGACATTTTAAAAACCTTGCTTGAGTATTCTTAACAGATAATTACTTTAAAAATGAAAGGAGACTTTTTTTTTTTATAGACCTATTACATTATTTTTATTGCACCTGAGTGTTGAATAGTGCAGGCATGGCTGTGTGGTGAATAAGGTTGCTTTGCAACCAACTGGTTCCAGGTTCAATCTCAATGCGTTGCACTTTGGACAAGTGCATTCTATTATAGTCCCAAGCTAACCAATGCTTTGTCAGAGAGTTTGGTAAAATAGAAGGAAAGCGCATGGAAGCCTAGCAAGCTACTGGGTAACCTCACAGGTGCTAGTACCATGTTAAATGTACTCAGTATATATATGCGTCCTATATGACATCAAGACAGTATTCAAAAGTAATACAACATTTCGCAAATATCTCCTTCTAGTAAAATCACCAATAGAAGAGAAAATGACCGAGAACTGCGTGTACTCCATCCCATTCTGCTGTGGTTATACAAAGGCGAAACATGTCGCCCCCTCAAAATAAGGGTAGAGGAATATCGCAAAGCTGTGACACGGTGAGATATTGATAAATCAGGTATAGCTGATCATGTATGGAAAAATGGAGATCACCTCCCCCTGTGGGATGAAGTTAAAATAATAGACAGAGAACAGCTCTGGAAAATACAAAAACTAAAAGAAGCAGCACATATGCAAGGACACCTGATGAAGGCGAGAGGGTATACCAGCCGAAACGTTGTGTTAACAACAAAGATGAGGATAAATATCCGTCAATTGTAAACAATGTAAATAATGCACATCCAACCCACATTGGGTTGAACTTATAATTTAGAGCAATGTTTTTGCTGATAGATCTTCAAAATTATTTAGGTAGCCTTTATTTCCAGAAGACATATAAACATAGAAATTAAAAAATGCTATCTTCCAATGTAAGGTGTCTGACACAGTGAATAACAGTTAGTTTTGTGATTGAATTGTGATGTTGGAATCTTCAATAATAAAAGAATCTTCAAAATTGCATTTGATAAGAATATATCAAATTTGGAATTTATATGAATTTTCAAGACTATGTAGACTTTAATAATCACTATCTTGTTGTAAAAGTGATACAATTCAAGTTAATTAATACCTTGTTGTTATTACAGTATTGGTATTGCATTCTTTAGATGATTGTATTATGTTTTGTTGTATTTATATTTATTGTTAATATTAAAAATATTTCTTTTGTATTTCCAGGATTAATTTTGATTCTAGAGATCCTCGCTGGATTGGAGCTTGGTGGATCTGTTTCTTCATATCAGGATCTCTGTCAGCATTTATAGGACCAGTTCTACTTGGTTATGCACGGGAACTACCAGGTAAAATCTAATTTTCTTACACACACACACACACATGCACAAAGGTAAATATATTTTTCAAAATAGTTTATGTAGTAAGCCTAGCTGATGAGCTTTAACCTTTTAGCATTCAAGCCGGCCATATCCAGCCAAACTATTTTACCTATTTTATGTTCAAACTGGCCAGATCTGGCCTCTCACACCTACCCTACAATGCCATTCTAAAAAATAAATAATCACATCTTCAAAATCTCAAAGTTACAAGATAATGCATGATTAATTAAAAGCAATGTGATTAAATAAACATTACATCTGATAGAAAACTCTGAATGTTAAAGGGTTAAGTGTCAATTTGGCACAGAAAATGAAATCAATTGATACTGGAATACTACCCTCCTCTTTGTAGTTTTACAAATGTGGTGGCTGTTTTTCTAAGTATATTTGCAACATTCTCTCTGCGTGTTTACATATAGCGAAAGATCTGTGGTTTTGGAGGGTTTTAACTCTTCTTTCAAACAATGGGTACATATTGTACCCTGACTTTTAATACTCTCTTATATATATATATATATATATATATATAT
>NC_068984.1:138006166-138008257 GCF_001194135.2 Octopus bimaculoides | reverse complement strand
GGGGAACTAAAGATAAAGAAAATTAAAAACTGGAAGAAATATTGCATTATAATTAATTCTTAATTAATCAGTAATCACCTTAATTTTTCCATTTCAAAAATATCAACATTATTGTGAGTAGTTGATTAAAGGGAGACAATTCAAAATCTGAAAAACTAAGATTTCCAATACAAAATGCAGGAAAAAAGATAAAGAAACCTGAGGTTATTAAATTATTATTATT
This sequence comes from Octopus bimaculoides, assembly GCF_001194135.2. NCBI lineage: Eukaryota > Metazoa > Mollusca > Cephalopoda > Octopoda > Octopodidae > Octopus > Octopus bimaculoides. The sequence continues at coordinate 138,008,034 of NC_068984.1, read as the reverse complement.
ATTATTATCATTATCATTATTATTATAATCATCATCATCAGTTCTGATTCATTATGATCTGAGTTCAAATTCTGCTGAGGTCTGAAATTTTGTTTTGGAAATCATTTATGAAATGTAAATAAAAAAAAATACAGAAAAACAAATAAAATTAAGTCATTATTATTAACTTATTATTAGTTCTGACTCATATTGGTAATTTTTCAGATTAACACCGCATGAGTTTCACCAGTGAGTTAGGGCTAGGGTTTTAGGGGTTAGGGTTTAGGGTTAGGTAATCATGTGGGTGTTAATCTGAAAAATTACCCTCATATTTTGTATTGAGAATCATTTACAAGATGTAAAAATAATAAATAAATAAATTAATTAATTAATTAAATAGAATTAAGAAATTAATTAGTGTGCAGCAGAAGTAATGCCCTTTTTTATCTTTATTAACTTTTATAGTTTATAAATGTTTATTAAGTAATTTTTTTTATTGAACACAAATTTATTGCATTACTTAAAGAAACGGACAATAAACCAATGAAAAAAATCGCAAAAGTTTCTGGAAATGAAAAAGAATCTCAATTAGAACCTAAAAAAACTCAAATAGAAATGGGTCTGTCCTGGATAGGACGATTGTTACTGTTGTTTAACCCCAGGAAACATCATTTCCAGCTGGCTATGTGACAAAATATCTGTTTTGCCACCTAGCCAAGCAGTTACTCTGTGCTGATAATAATAATAATAAACCAGAAATTGGTCTGCAGATGTTGCTTTGTGCTGGATGGAAGTGCTGGACTCCCTATTCAAAAATATAAGGACACAGATATTGAGTCGCACAGCTAGCTGGAAACGAAGTTTCCTGGGGCTATAGAACAGTAACAATTGTCCCATTCCAGGACAGCCACATTATGTTGACAAATAGCCTTTACTTTAAATCCCCCTTATTAATCTTAAGTCTGGTACTTATTCTATCTTGTTTGCCAAACCATTTGTCAAGTGGTAGGGAGAAAGGAGAAACACAACATGAACACACACACACAGGCTTCCTCACAGTCTCCATTTACCAAATTCTCTCATGCAGCATTGAACCTAGAGTAAAGAATACTTCTACAGTACTTGTACAGGAAGACACGAACACACAATCACACATACACACACACACATACATACATATGATGGTCTTTGAATTTCTGTTTACCAAATCCACTATATTTGATGCATGGGTATATCACATGTACCCCAATTTGAATAACATATATTAGGCAGAAAAGTTTATAATGCATTAAAATAATATAGGTCCAACTTCACATATAGGGTCCGTGATAATTTTAGGAAATAACTGCTTCTTATATGTCATTGAATATGGTCGTAACGTTTTGCATAAATTCTTCCGTAGATAAATATTGTTATATATTTTCATAAAATGTGTCATTTTAGTTACTAAGCATATTCGATTGAATCGAGAATCTCAAGTTCACCAAACAAAAAAGAAAGGTACTCCAGACCCTGCAGCATCAGAAAATATTCTTCAGATTGTCTGGAATCTCTTTAAGAACCCTGTATTTATGTTTGTCTCCCTGGCATCAGGATCTGAAGGGATCATAGTTGCTGGATTATCAACATATTTGCCAAAATTTTTTGAAAATCAGTTTGGTTCAACACCTACATGGGCAGCACTCCTTGCAGGTATTAATATATGTTTTCTGCTGGTATTTCTTCATTATCATTGTTTTAATGTCCACTTTTCGAGAACTACGTTAAGGGAACACATGTCTGTGGAGTGCTCAGCCACTTGCACGTTAATTTCACGAGCAGGCTGTTCCATTGATTGGATCAACTGGAACCCTCGACATCGTAAGCGACGGAGTGCCAACAACATATAT
>NC_068984.1:137996157-138005229 GCF_001194135.2 Octopus bimaculoides | reverse complement strand
GGCTTACAAAGAATAAGTCCTGGGGTCGATTTTCTCGACTAAAGGTGGTGCTCCAGCATGGCCACAGTCAAATGACTGAAACGAGTAAAAGAGAGTAAAAGAAAAAGAGAGGAAAGAAGTTTTGAGTAATCTTCTCATAATTTTGTCTTCTATTTTTCTGGGTTTTTTCTTTTTTTTCCGTTTGTTCTTTTTTATTGTTCATTTAATATAATGTCTAGGATAACATGCTTATAACCTTATATGTAACTAACAAATTAAAATTTTATCTTTTTAAAGGTTTACTTGCTGTTCCTTCTGCTGCTGGTGGACAGATTCTTGGTGGTTACCTTTGTAAGAGATTTCGTCTTAAAGTAGGTGAACAGGGAAAACTTTGCCTATTTACACTAACAATTGGACTTCTAGGTATGGGAATATTCTGGGCTCATTGTGATGAGATTCCCTTTGCCGGAATTACACAGGACTACAATAAGTAAGTATGAATTTGTTAGAAAATAATAAACTATTCTATTCATTCATTTCATTTGTGCCCTTTTAAAGCCTAGCAAGGCTCATGGGCCCAGTTTCCCGGTTTCTATGGCATATGTGTTCCCCACCAGCTGGACGGGATGCCAGTCCATCACAGCGTTACTCAAGAAACAGGAAGAAACAGGAAGAAAGAGTACAACAGGGGTCACCACCACATCCTGCCGGAGCCTTGTAGAGCTTTAGGTGTTTTCGCTCAATAAACACGCACAATGCCTGGTCTGGGAATTGGGACCGCGATCCTCTGACCCCAAGTTTGCTGCCCTAACCACTGGGCCATTGTACCTCCAAGCTATTTTATAAAAGAGTATAATTCAATAAGTAATACAAATATATAACATATGGTATAATTATAAACTGGGCAAATTTTTAGCCATTTCTCAGCAGACTGAAAAAATGAACAACCTAAATCGATTTTCGAGCCTTATTGGGCTCTCATCAGAGGTGTCCACATCATTCTGACAGTCTCCAGAGAAACAAGCAGCCAAACAGTTTATATACTCAACAAATGCAGCAGTTACTCTATGAAGGAGTCCCTAATTTGCATACCGAAAGTGTTAAACACTTTATAAATACCAGCAGCCTGTCAATAGGGATCTTAGTCCACATAGTATCAAGGTATGATATAACGAATATGTAACATATGGTATAATTATAAACAAGGCAAATTTGTAGCCATTTCTCCACAGACTGAAAAAAGATGAGCAGCGTTAATTTATTTTTGAACCTTATTGGGTTCTCATTAGAGGCATCTACATCACTCAGACAGTCTTCAGCTATGTTTATACCCTTATCATTCTCTCTTAATAATGTGCACTCAACTGTTTACAATTTTCTCCAACTTTTGGGTAATATAACCAATGTTATTAACTCCCTGGCTGTGTATCATTAATGTCAGTTGGAATCAGTAGAATACTACTCAAAATACTTTGTGGAATTTTGTCACATTCCTTTCTGCTGATTATTCGAAACCTGCTGGGATTGATTTTGCCTTTGGCCAAGAATCAGTAGAATCATTAACTCAGATCAAGCCTGTCTTTTGTTCTTCCTGGGTCTGTAAAATCAACTATTTGTGAGAATTGATTCAACTCTGTCCTACAAAAATTTATTGCTTTGAGCTTAAATTAGAAATCATTATTGTAGTTTTTATTTTGTTTTGCAGCTCAAATACAAAGCCATTTTCAAGCAATGTGAGCTTTGGTTTAAAGTCAAGTCTTAAGGTGAAATGTAATTCAGAATGTTCCTGTACTACTACTGTGTACCAACCAGTATGTGGGGCAGATGACATACAGTATTTCTCACCTTGCTTTGCTGGTTGTGCTTCATTTAATAATGAAAGTCGAGTAAGTAGAATCTTAATTATATTTTATTAAAGCAAAATGAGAATAAAGCTTAAACAAGGTGTAAAATGCCATATTCCTCTTAAGTTTAAGTTGGTCACACTTGGGAGTCCAACCAGAGCATGTAATGATGGCTGCTTCTGGTGGAACCTTATGGAGGAGGTGACTCGGGACTCTAGTCCATGACCCTCGCCGGAATAGAGGGTGGAGAAAAGGAATGGATGAAATAGTATTGACAATGTGGGTATTCTCAGTTAAAATCATTCTGTTTTCTAATTGATGTAAATTATTCCCTTGCAATGATAAGATATTTATTTGAAAAATAATCTAGTAAATAACATTTTCTGTTTTTGGTGTCCAGAGACAAAAAGAAACACTAACTCCTTCTAATGTGGCAACTCAAAGATGAAGAAGCTACAATAAAATAAAAAGCTTTCAAAATGAGTATCAACAACTACTCGAAACTTTTATACAAGTATCAGCATCATCATAATCGTTTAATGTCCATTTTCCATGCTGGCATGGGTTGGACGGTTTGACTGGGGACTGGCAAGTCAGGGGGCCGCACCAGGCTCCAATCTGATCTGGTAATGTGTCTACAGTCGCATGCCTTTCCTAATGCCAACCACTCTGAGAGTGTAGTGGATGTTTTTTACATGCCACCAGCATGGGAGCCAGTCAGGTGGCACACCAGCACAGGAGCCAGTCGGGGTGATAGGGCTGGATTTGACCACGTTAAGATGTGCTTTTTACATGCCACCAGCATGGGGAGCCAGTCAGGCAGCTCTGGCAATGACCCATGCATGAATGGTGCTTATATTTTGGGGAATTTTTTTTTATCATTTTGAGAAGTAAATGAAGCAGCCATGACCATTTATCTTAGAAGTTTGTAGGAGTGGATACTATCCTCAAACCAAATACCCAACCTAAATTCTTGCAGAATAGTTAATTTCATTAAAGGTCACTTTATGACTAGGTGGTGGCGCTGCTGAACTTGGTTATGATTTAAGTTTATCACCCAAGAAAAAAGTGTGAAAAAATTCAGAACTTATACTGCAAAGTCTTTCATCTTACACCGTTAGAATTCTGCTAGCCTGCTGATCTGTATACTAGTATTTTATGTCAACTGTAAGAGGATACAAGGCAAAGCTAACCTAAGCAGGACTTGAACCCAGAGTACAGATATAGTAATAACTTACCAACAAACTTTTTCTTGTTATCCTTATCTCACTCTTTAAATTAATATATGATTGCATTTCTATTTAAATTTATTAGTGCTCAAACATGTTCATAAGTATGTATAAATGTTTAAAACAAACTTCATTTATTTTTATAGACATATTTCAATTGCTCCTGTGTTACTAACTTAAAAATGAATACAGCATCAGAAGGAAGGTGTCCTGAAAACAGATGCACTAATTATTATTTGACTGTTACGATTATCTTCCTGTTGATACTGTTAACCTTTATAGCCCAGACGCCAATGGTTTCTATCCTTCTAAGGTAAATTGTCTTAATAACCATATTTTCATGAAATATCTAAAGTAATCTTTAATACTTATAGCTTAACACACAAGGCGTGATCGGCCACAATTGTGGCCATGAATCACAGTTTGACAGGCCACGATCGTGGCCCAGATAGATGCATTTAATTTATGGGCATTTGTTGGGGTCTAATGTCACTCAAACTCTCTGATACCTCCCAGAATGCAAGAGGACTAATAGTTCAACTAATGACTTTTCAGATGATGTAAAACTTGCCACCATTATATACTAAGAAGATATTTTAACTATTTTTTGTTTTTTTATGTGTGCATGGTAGTCTCATTTTCATAAAATGTGTTCAGCAGTCCATGCTATGTAAGTGCAAATCCCAGCGCTTTATGTATTAACAGTGAATCCAATGAAAACAGGTATGAAAATACTTTCAGTTATTGGTTATGCATAACCGCCAGAATTAGGATTTAACATGGTTAATTTTTTTTTTTAATTCACAACTACTCAAAATATCCCTAACAAGTTTTATAAAACAATTAAAATTTTAACAAGTTTTTCTTTCGTGCTATCAATAATGTCTATTAAGGGGCCGCACCAAAAACGTAAAACACAAGTCAGTTGAAGAAAATTTATATTTATAGAGGGAAGACTGTCAAGGGACACATGCATCCCTAGTAGCTTCAGTGAAGAATCAATGCTTTATGGGTTCAAATATTTCTCAGACCTATTTGAACTGGTGTTAGGTTTGTATCCTTTCTGTCACAGCTTCACATATCTACTCTTATGATTGTGGTATATGTTGACTTTACAAAGATCATGATAAAGTTGACCATTAAATATGTCCTGCGCTATATAATCTCAGAAGCTGGAAAATTAGAGTTGCTGCATGGCACTTCAAGAGACAGTCAAGATGCTGTAGCTTGTGGTGTTCTTATAAAGGTTGCATTCATTCCAATTGGAGTATTTCTTGGAAATTCTTTCCGGAAGTATGGCAAGGAGCCAAATCCAGCTGCCACACATATGGCCTTCCAGCAGCAAACTTGTATGGTCAGGATTTGATCACTCTCCATCAGCTTCACATAGTAGCCGTTGAATTGAGCTTAAGGCCCTGTACAAATATGTGGGCTGGCGGGACGTCGTACTCACTGGAGACACACTCGAAGATCATCACAGCTTGAAGGAACTTGGTTTTCATGATGCCCCTGTCACGTCTTACAGCCTTTACATTTTTCACAGTGCATTGAGCATTTTGATACCCTGTGCGATTCTTTTACAACATTCAGGCAGCTTCTCATCGACTGTGTCAGCTGACTTTTTCTCAACTACAACTTTAAACCTTTATGCTCTGCAACGCCGCTGACTGTTTGCCAATACATCAAACTGTTCTCGAAAAAGAGAATACATAAAATTGTCAAATTTAACCCGAACACTGTGTGTGTGTTTGTGTGTAATATTAGATAACAAAGCCAAGGCTGTGAGGAGTTTTCAGGACATTTATAAGGAAAATAGTTGTAAGATTATATCTATATTTTCTTCTCTCCTTGTTTCTTTCTGTATTCTTTTCCGTTGAAGAGCGTAGGTTCGAAACGTTAAAGACTTTCTCTATTCTCGAGCGTTAAACTAATACATCCATTTGTTGTTTACACCACCTGTCTTTGTATGTCGTTTTTTCGTGAATTCTCCTATATCTATATCTATTTCCTTATAAATGTCCCGAAAACTCCTCGCAGTCCTGGCTTTGTTATCTCATTTTGTCTAATATATATATATGCTAATACAAGAGCCACATTAGACTCCTCACTCATATCACTATCGAACCACGAGTTTAACTATGGCCTGACCATAGAACTTACTTTGCGTTACTTCCCACTCTTTAGGTCTTCTAGATACCAATACCTCTCATACATATACACATACATATAAAACAAAATATCCATTTACTTGTAGATGTATTCCAGATGATCATCGGTCGTATGGATTAGGAATAAGCAGTGCAATTGGACGCATAACTGGTAAAAGCATCTTTTCAATTTCAACTTGTATATTTGTTATTCAATCTCAATAGATTTTCCCTGCTTATCAAAAACAAATATTTATTCTTGCAAATAAGGAAATCCTTATCACCTCTCTAGCGTTACTGACTCAAGTTTTCATCTGATCTGATAGGAATGTATACTCTTACATTTTCTGGAAGACAGACGCTCCATCTGAAGGAACACTCTGTATTGAGTGCTCGATCTGCTGTGATCGATGATGCACTGGCATGTGCTAAAGCAATGGAATCTATAGGCTTTCTAAATGGCTAAGAAATTCGTCACCTCCTCCACCTCCAGCTCATCACTTTGATAAAGCACCAGTTTGAGCAATTTAGGGTGCTTCCATTTAGACTGGAGGCGCAATGGCCCAGTGGTTAGGGCAGCGGATTCGCGGTCATAGATCGCAGTTTCGATTCCCAGACCGGGCGTTGTGAGTGTTTATTGAGCGAAAACACTTAAAGCTCCACGCGGCTCCGGCAGGGGATGGTGGCGAACCCCGCTGTACTCTTTCACCACAAACTTTCTCTCACTCTTACTTCCTGTTTGTGTTGCGCCTGTAATTCAAAGGGTCAGCCTTGTCACACTCTGTGTCACGCTGAATATCCCCGAGAACTACGTTAAGGGTACACGTGTCTGTGGAGTGCTCAGCCACTTGCACGTTAATTTCACGAGCAGGCTGTTCCGTTGATCGGATCAACTGGAACCCTCGACGTCGTAAGCGACGGAGTGCCATTTAGACTATTATCAGTCACTTACAGTTCTCTACAGGCGTAGCAATAAGACCTGCGCTACGTCAACTCTTCCGTTCTACAGCCGATTTGTTTACGGCAAGAGTCAGGACGTTTTAAAGGTAAGTTTGCTTTTCATTCTTTCTGGGTGGACAAAATAAAGTACCAGCCATGAACTAAAGTCGATGTAATTGCTATAACTCTTCCCATCATAACTGCTGCTCTTGTACCATAATTTGAATCATTAAGTTGGTGTGCTCGAAGAATCGATGGATCGTTGAAAAAAATAAATGGCAGTATTTTTTCGACACATTATATTTTTAGTTGGCTTTCTTGATAGCTCTCCTCGATACAACCATTCTTGGTGAAAAGGTAGAGCAGGTGACTAAATACATTTCCATAGTTTTTCTGTTTTCGCTTTCAAGTTTTGCCAAAGACTAATTTGGTTGTTCTTTTCATCACACTTGAGTGAATGCAATATATGGATATCAAGCCAACGAGTGATTTTCGAGAAAGAGAGAGAGAGAGAGAGAGAGCAGCACATTTCATTGCCCTCAAAACACATTTAAATGTCTTGAAGAAAAGACGCATTTAATCTTGTAGCCTTAGATGTACGACAGCTTAGTTACTATTCGAAAATTTTTGATCATGATCATATCTGACCTGGGTTAAGCAATAACAAGATGGCTATTGATCTATCTTCTGAATCGCTCATCTACTAGAATTAGCTTTGTATCTAGAAGAGAGTAAAATGTTCACAGCTCCAAGACGTATTTTACACTACCAGATTCTCATCCTGCGCTTGGCTGATTTTAGAAATTCTTGAAATTAAAACGTAGTATGTGAACTCAATGTTAAACATTTGTTTCTTAGAAAATTACTATTTTTAAATCTCACAATGAGAGATATTCATCTGTGCTGATGAAGGGAAATAACCCGGAAATCGCGATACACAGATATTGTTTTGAGCTGAGTGGGTGTGCTAGATTCCCTTGTTCGAAAATATAAGGACACAGATCGTGTCGTATAGCCAGCTGGAGACGATGTCTCGTGGGGCTAAATTACAGCAACATTTGTCCTAAACCAGGACAGCCATGTTATGTTGGCAAACATCTTTACTCCAGATTTGTTTCTATTTTACTTTAGTTTTATTACAAATATTTAATATTCCTTTTCCGTTCCAAAGCATTTTCATAAGTTTGTTCGAAACGTCCATGCTTGTTTTCCAGCATTTAGTTATCCCTTGTGTTGTATGTTCAGTGTAATCTAAAGCTTTCCTCTCATAAATCCCAAGTGACTATGGTTCTATAAAAAATAGAAAGGAAATATGTATCCTATAGGATGCGTTGACGCCAGGGATATATGTTTTGTGTATCACATGCAATATACATCACAGGCAGTGCGTGAAGACGAGAGTTAATTTATCCATTGCTATAAATTCAAACTGTTACTTTATGTAAAAAAAAAAAAATTTGCAGTATACGATAACAAAAATAAAGAAAAAATCGAGAAAGGAAAGCGTATAACATGACTTAAATGTAAATCTCATGATACATAGAATGCTTCGTGGTATTTATTCCGGTCTCTGCGGTTTGAGTTCAAATCCTGTTAATATTAGTTTTGCCTTTCATCATTTCGGAATCGATAAAAAAGTACCACTTCAAAGCGGAAGATTGATGGTGATATTGTTAGGGTGTCGGGTGAGAAAGCTTATAGTATCTACTCTGGCGCTTTGCATTCTGACCATAATCCTTGCGAGACACTGGTGCCTAGTTCTGTCGGCCCAAGTGGTGGCGGGGAGAAGGGAGACTTGTATGCAATTGGGGGACTGCCAGTCTTCTTCAATAACTTTTGCCAAAACCTTACTATTCATAAAGTCTACCGACGAAGGCCCTATGAATGAATTTGTAATGTACATCAACGACAAACCACGGGTTGCGATTCTTAACGGAGTAACATACTCAATTTGAAAAGCAAAAAAACAAAAACAGAAACGATAGAACAAATAGACGGCATCCTTCAAAATTACATCAGTTTCATTTACTTCACCTTTTTAGATAAATATATCATCGATCTTTTCTACGTAAGACATAAGGCCTAACATCTTATGGGAAGGGTTAGCCGTTTACATCGATCCTAGGGCTCAGCTGGTACTCATTTCAACGACTTCCGAAAGGATGAAAGGTAAAGTCTACCTCAGCGGAATTTGAACTAAGAACATAAAGACGGACAAAATACTTCTAAGGATTTTAACCGGCGTATGCAACCTACTTTTCGATTCATAATAATTTTTTAAACTGTTTTTTATAAGTACCATGTTGTTTCAGCATTTAAAATTATTCTTTTCAGGTACATTCCCAGGTCCAATATTGTTTGGAGTCGCCATTGACCAAGCTTGTAAAGTGTGGAAAGATTCTTGTTCTGAGGGTGACACATCTTGTTGGATTTACCAAAAGGAAACATTATCTCGTAATTTCTTCTTGCTAACTGTCATCGTACGTTTATTTACCGTTCTGTTTCTTGTCATTGCGAAATGCGTTTATAAGCCACCTACTTGTGCAACAAAAATAAACCTTGAACACGAAATTACAGTTAATGTAATCCCTGTCGACAAAAGCTACGATAATGAAGCCTTCTCTTCACATCTTTGAGATAATTTCTTTGATTCGCCTTCCATTCCAACAACATTATACATAAATGCAATTTTGTACATAAGCGTGCTGTAATAATTTGACTCGTAATATATTCATATTCTATTTTTGTTATTCTCAATTATAAAACAAAAAATATTTTTTATTAAAGATTTCTATTTTTTGTAAATATTGATTTTCTGATATAAAACACTGTATAAAATGATTTTCTCAAATATTTAACGTGTTGAGGACAACCATTCTTGATGAACAGGTAGAGCAGGTGACTAAATACTTTTCCATAGTTTTTTTCTGTTTT
>NC_068984.1:137990033-137995725 GCF_001194135.2 Octopus bimaculoides | reverse complement strand
TATATATATATATATATATATATATATATATATATATTCATGGTTAAGAAGTTAAGCAGCTCGTTTTGCCCCACTGTTTTGTAACTTGGGCAAGTGTCTTCTACTATAACCTCGGGCCGACTAATACCGTATGTGGGAATTTGCAAGATGGAAACTGTTTGGAAGCCCGTCGCACAATATATATGTGGGCACGTGCGTTCTTTTTTTAACATCACTCCTGTTTGACAACCGCTGTTAGTTTGCTTACTTTGCTTAACTTAGCAATTCGCCAAAACAGACTGTTAGGATAGGTACTAGAATTTTAAAACAATTTTAAAACAATAACCTCAGCAAGGTAACAGCGCAGTAAGTGAAACAAATAAATGATGAAAAATATACACACACAAACAAGCATTGATTATAACGAATAGGAAAAATAATACTCAATATATATTTGTAGATATAAATATTTCATTTGCTTACACCGTATATGTTGTTGCTCGGAGTTTCCAAGCGTGGGCACTTCTTTGGACAGCAAAACCTCAAAAACCTCAGAGACTCAAAAACAACGATTTCCATAAGGTGTAGAGATATAAGCAAACCACTTGACGGGATAAGATAAGATTTGATAAAAATAATTAAAATTTTCTGGAAGAGAGACAGGAAGGGACACACAATAAAAAGGAAGGAAAAACGGAGAATCTTGACTCTCACAATATAGAAGTGTTTCCCATGACACCAGTGTACAAAATGGAAAGGCCGTTGCCCGGAGGATGGCGAAAGAAATGCGCTTAAACAGCCACTCGAGCTAGCACTTGCGGACACCAATGTCCGCTCCGATAGCGGTGAGCAGGGATATGGTCCAGGGGCCAAGAACGCCGAATGTTTCAACTGCCAAGAAGCATGATTCCAAATGCTTAATACAACAATAAAAAACAGGTAAATAGAGCGAAGAGGATAATTCACAAATTTTCGAATGTAATTAATGAGAAACAACAAAAAATATTGTAATGAGAATAAAGTATATTATTTTCTTTTTCATTATTTCCTTGAAGGAAGGCACTGAACTGCTAGAATCGTCGGCGCGTCGATCAAAATGCTTAACAGTATTTTGTCTGTGTTTGCGTTCTGAGTTCGAATTTCACCGAGATCGGTTTTATATTTCATCCTTTCGGGGTTAATAAAATAAGTACCTGTCCAACACTGGAATCGATGTAATTCGACTATACCTCTCCCTCCAGCTTTCTGGCCTTGTGCCTATAGAAGAAAGGGTTGTTTCCTTTAAAGTAGGCACCGATCTGACATCTCATCCGATACATTATGTTCTGAGTTCAAATTCCGCCTGGTGCAACTTTATCATATTTATAAAGTACCAGTCAAGTACTGGGGTTGATGTAATCCAGTAACCCCCTCCACCTAAAATGCTGGCCTTGTGCCAAAATTTGGAAGCATTTTCCAGTAATTCAAATCTTGCCCAGATCGTCTTTGCCTTTCACCCTTTTGGGATTGATAAAATAAAGTACCAGTTGAGTATTGGGGTAGATAGTATTGACTAAACCCACCTTTCCTTAAAATTGCCGGCCTTGTGCCAAAATTTGAAACCATTATTTCCTTTAATGAGCTGGCAGAATCGATAGCGCTTCGGACAAAATGCTTAGCCTATTTCTACAGACGCATTTCGTTCTGACTCCATGTCCCACCGTGGGAAACTTTGCCTTTCATCCTTTCGGTATAATAAACAACCAATCAAATACTAGAGTGACTCATCGACTAAACACCTCCAGTCAAAAATTGCTGGCTTTGTGCCAAAATTTGAAAGCATTATTTTCTTTAAACATGTTCGAGAATAATTACCGAATTGTCTCCCTTGATCAATTCGCCTATTTAATATTTTTTTCTACTCTAGGCACAAGGCCTGAAAATTTTTTTTTTTTTTTTTTTTTTTTTTTTTTTTTTTTTTTTTTTGGTGAGGGCAGTCAACTGGTACTTAATTTATTGACCCCGAAAGGATGAAAGGCAAAGTCGACCTCGGTGGAATTTGAACTCAGAACGTAAAGACAGAGGAAACACCACTAAGCATTTTGCCCGGCGTGCTAACCTTTCTTGTTTCTTTACTGCCCACAAGGGGCTACACACAGCTAGGACAAACAGGGATAGACAAACGGATTAAGTCGATTATATCGGCCCCAGGGCGTAACTGGTACTTATTTAATCGACCCCGAAAGGATGAAAAGCAAAGTCGATCTCGGCGGAATTTGAACTCAGAACGTAGCGGCAGACGAAATACGCTAAGCATTTCGCCCGGCGCGCTAACGTTTCTGCCATTTCGCCGCCTTTCAGAACCGAAGACTATTCACTTGCTGATGAAGCACGGACTTGTCCAGCCAATGAGGCATTTATGCCATCTTAAAATTGTTTTCCAACCATATATTGAATGTTTGTCTGGAGCAGTGTCTACGCACAAATACACAGGCCTAAACATTTATAAGTGTGTACACACACACACACACACACACACATACACACGCGCGCGCGCGCATATATATATATTTAGAAGGTTGTTTGTCATAGCCGGTCAGAGATCAGCTATTGGTTTCGCACCTACAAAGCTCCTAGCGGTATAGGCGACTCGTCATACTTGTTAGTTGGAGGCACATAACCATTCCACAAAAGGTGGAAGGAATACATCTTGATCAGTTAGGGTTGTAAACAAAAAAATTCCAAAATGAAATTCTACTGGTCGACAAAACTTTAGGGCAAGACGGAGTTATCCCCTTAGATCGGTTCCAGTTACGTCTAAAAGGGGCCACATATGGACGATTACTTTTCCCTTGTCGGAGAATTTCATGTTTTCAATGTGAATTTCCTCTGATGAGGGCACCGAATAAACAACTCTTTTGTTATTATTACTTTTTTGGAGTTTAAGACAGTCTCGGGGTCAAGAGAGTTTTTTTTTAGGATTTTTGCTTTCTCAGGACTTTTGCAAGCTTACCTCCCTTTATCTCGTTGATGTACGGTACCAGTTGCTATAGGAACTTCCATTAATTACGTATGTTGTACCCTCATTATAATATGACATTACATTAATGAACACAAACTCACTGACTCACACACATACTAACATGAGATAGGAGAAATTGTCTATCGTTGATCTCTAGACACTTCAGGTATTATAAAGCATATTTGGCCTAAATGGAGGGGGTTAATTTAATGCAGCTTGTAGTTTTTAGCTTCCTTATTATTTACACTCGTAGTGAAATTCAATTCCTCGCTAAGAAGCGCCATTGTTTTCATTTGCCGTAAAATAATATAGACATTGTATATTTAAGGAAGACGACGTTAGAAAACTATTCAATTCTATCCTTGTCCCCACAAGAATTTTTTTTTAAAGTTTCATTTATTATGAAAATGTCCTTTGAGGTTTTGTTTTTGCCTTCCCTAGATATCCTGTAGTACTTGTGAACCAAAATCTTCGTGAATAATAACAAACTTTTACTTGTGATTTTCAGTAAACAGAAACAATAGAAGTACTTTTCTTTGTCAAGGTTTGTTGACTTTAGTCCATCAGTCGGGCGGAGGATAGTAGTTTGAGAGCTTTGCCATGTAAGTTTGATGTGCCTGTCACAGCTCAACTTTAGGTAGTTATACAAACACGCCTTTCCGCTTCACTATGATACTTGTGGACATAATATTTTTGTTAATGAACAAAGCCATACAAATTCACACAGAACGTCTACAAAGGTTTTGCTAATTACATATTCAAACAGATTTTTTTTATTAATAATGATTTCACTTATAATAGCTAAAAACTTATTTCCGAAGATATAACAATCAAAGATAAAACAATCGAAAAAAAATAATAATAATCAACAGAACTAATTATTAACGTGCATCAACTTTTAAATTTCAATTCTAAAATAATTGCTGCGTTTTTTTTTTCCGATTCAAATTTGTTGATAAACGTACATCAGGAAATAAAATTATGCACTTTTATACTTCGTTACATCTTGCAGTCCATATGTGCATAATTATGTAAACTGAATATATATATAGACATTCCTTAGAAAACACCCATTACCTTATGCGTAGTAACACATAGTTCAGAGAGGTTAATATTGCCTGTCATACGTCTGCCACGTTGTAAAAAAGTCTTTTTTCCTCTTTGCATGTCAGGCCATCAGAATACAATGCAAATTACGTGTCGTCATTCATAATATTGGTGTCGACTTCCATTATGAAGCTGCAAGTGGTGATTGGTTTGTGACAGCATTATACATTTGAGAATAAATATTTTTACTGAAAACAAAGCAGGCAATAAAGATCATTTTATATCCATACATTGCGAGGAACGAATTTTCAGTTTGTGAACGCTGTAGTTATTACAGACGAAATCACTCGTATCCAATAATAGTCAATATTAATAAACGTATAAAATAAGCACGAATAAAGAAAAGACTTATAAAAATAATCGTTTTTATTTAGACTTATTCTGACTTCGCAAGGAAAAAATATAGTAACAAATAAATCTGAAAGATAAAATATTGGATAGAATAACGATACAAAGCAGTTTCATGCACTTTTCTTATTTTCTTGGTCTGAAGGAAGGGAGCTGCCTGTGGTTTTCACAAGCCCTCCTAGATCAAAGTGATTAGTGCTATTAAAGTTTCTCTAAAACCATTGTAAAGTATCATCTACGAGTAAGAATTCAGCAAGGGGAATTGGGAGTTCAAAGGGCTGGCACTCTGAGAAACGAGGTTTGAGCACCACGGTTGGCACGGGTCCTGATGTGGTTGGACACAACAAAGAAAATAAGAGGAGAAATAAGTGGGTCAGAAAGGCTTGAGGAGATGTAGCATTAACTTTTGCCTCACCCAGTCCAAAGAGCAGAGGCTATTAAGTATGCATTGTGTACGAGGGGTTATCGATCGGCGGGCGTCGGTGCCTCTCTCATTTTTATTCACCTTTTGTTATCATCCTCATCACATTTATGTCTTTGTCCAGCCCGCAGCTACCATTCTATGTACAGCCCTTGTGGCTAATTCAATGAAATAAAGTATGCATTGTGTACGTATTTTCAGAGTACCACAAGGTATCTGATGTTAATTACATAATAAATGACAAGCTTCATTATAATCATTTTTCTCATCACGTTATTTCATGCCGTTTGACAATTAAGAATATGTTCATTTCTTGCCTGAGACGAATGACTGATCACTCATCTTGTTTGTCCTGTTCCCGTATTTGCTTTTATCGCTTTGTTTTGTGATATTTATCCCTGATAGTTTATAAGTGTAGCTATCGAACATTGCTGGACAGGATGGTCCCGTCAGAAAGTGTTCGAAACCATAGCAAAGTTTAGCCGACTGCTGGTTAAGGGCTATATTTATATACCTTTAACCGTTATATCTTGCAATATCTGTTTGTACTCATTTATTCGACTTCCCCTATTTCAGTGTAAACCCTTGTCGTAAAATATTCAAATGCCTTTGGGTCTCACCCATCCTTAAAAACTTCTGTTTTTGTATTCACCTCATTCAGGTAATTTTAATTGTTCATATCTGGTTTCATTTTTTTTCTACTTTAATGGAGACTCTTTCATATTTTACTAAGGTACTTTGTTTCATCAATATCAACTTGTTCAGTAAACGACTTCGTTCCTTTCTCTCTCTCTCTCTCTCTCTCTCTCTCTCTCTCTCTCTCTCTCTCTCTCTCT
>NC_068984.1:137985427-137989346 GCF_001194135.2 Octopus bimaculoides | reverse complement strand
TATATATATATATATATTCTTTTAGTTTCCGTCTAACAGGTCCGCTCACACGGTTTTGGTCGGTCCGAGGTTATGTTAAAAGACACTTGCCCAAGGTCCGGCTCTTTACATTCCGATTTCAAAACCTACAGAGGTTATATTTCATTCTTTCGGGGTCGGTAAAATAAAGTATCAGTTAAGGTGATGGTATCGACTGATCCTCTCTTTTCAACTTTACTTAAATCACAACCAATTGTTTAGATTGGGCTATTTATTCCAAATCTTTACATTCGGGGTTCAAATCCTAACAAAGTCATCTTTGCATTTAATCGTTTCGAGGTCGATAGAATAATGCATCAGTGAATTACAGGGGTCTATTTAATCAACTAATTTCCAAATGCCTAGTCTTGTGCCTAAATCACAAGCAATTATTATTTGGCAGAGTAACCAGTGCATCGGAATAAACGATTTGCTGTGCCTTTTTTATCCTTCATAAAATAAAGACCCATTCAAGTACTTGGGGGCCTAACACCTAAACTGGAAATAGGAACAACAAGGCGGCAGCTGGCAGATTCATTAGAGCGACGGAAACAATGCATTGTTCCGACTCTTTATGTTTTGAGTTCAAATCCTCCCGAGATCAGCCTTGCCTTTCAACCCTCAAGATTCGATTAAATAAAGTACAAGTCAAGTACTAGGTTAATGGTACTGACTAATGCTTTCTCTTTAAAACTACTGGCCTATAATATTGCTGTTGTTATTGTTTCTTGCCTGCCAGACTGTCGTATATCGCTCAGGTGATTTCGTAAAATTCATAGCGATATATACTAAGCCAAGCGGATATTTTGTGTCTGGTCTATGTTTATTGCGATGCAAGCTTTTATTACCGGTATTTTTCTCTTTTAAAAAACATTCTTCAATCCGCCAAGCATTATTATTATTATTATTATTATTATTATTATTATTATTATTATTATTATTTTTTGCTGTTGTTGTTGCTGTCTGTATCGTTAGGTATTTCAAATATGGCGACTAAGATAATACATGCCATAAGCCAAATTACAATCACAAAAGAAAACGAAAAACAAAAGAAAAGAAATAAAAGTCGTGTAAAGATATATTAAAAACATTATACAAGAAAGAAATGTAATTTTCACTGGCAAGTACATCTCACACTATGCCACGAACAAATAGTGTCAGTAAAAATTGTAACTGGAAAAGAAGCAATAACAACAAAGTTTGTTTTACTTGTTTGTCAGCAACAAGAAGAAATTTAAATAGGAGTCAACTAACGGAGAAACGGATAGATCGACTAAACCAAATATTTCCTTGAAATTCTTATCCAGATGCAGAAAAGGAAAGTAATCTACATCTGCTCCTTAAGTAAAAGGGGTGAGGTTCAATTGATTACGAAGGAAATTTTAGAGACATGGGCCGATGTTTAATGGAACGATATGGTTTCTATTGACCACTGTAGAACTTACAGAAATATTTACTTGATCTTCAAAATCTAGCATGAGGTGAAACAACAAGAGGGTATTAATGCCCTCAGGCTCACAGTACAATTTTGTACTATCTTATAATAAATCTGCTAGTCGTTTACCAACTTCTGCGTATAACTTCATGTCACCATTCACAAACTATAGTTGTTTCTCTTAATATAGTATTATCTATGAGATCAGATTCCTTTAACATGTTAGTAAAAGGCATTAGCATGAAGCACAAAAGCAGAGTGGAGAGTTCTTTGGGAATATATCTTATGTAACAAAGGTGCGGTTACCTTTTATTACTGCATCTTTTTCTGTTTCTGAACATGCGTTTGATTAATTTATGACATTTTAATGTGTCAGTTTTTTTATTTGTGGTAATTTACGCATCACTAATATTTTCATGATCCATGTGAAGGACATAGATCCACGTGGTCTCCAGTTATGAGTCGTTAAACAGTAATTAATTTTTATAACCATATGAGCTTTTGCAGCATTTTTCTACACTTCTGGAAGCCGTTATTTTTCTCAGGTATAATCTTCTGCAATTTTGTCTTGCAACGTAGTTTTTCAGATTGCGATGAAAGAAACCTATTCGCTTAAGATGATTTTTTTGTGTAGGTGTCGTCACGCCTAAAGTCTGAGACTAAACATATCTATTAGAATCTTGTGTTAAACCAGAAGATTAGAATATTATGTATTACACGTGCCTTCCAATTGTTTGTTTTTTTATAAAGCCTGGAATCCTCTAATCATGGCTTTGAACTAACTCGTCTGTGATGATTTTTTTGTTTTACAAACTCCTCCTCAGAAATGTTCTATTTCTCTTGATGCTGGTATTGTATTTCATTGATTTGATTTTTTACCTAGCTCTTCTTACTCGAAGAATCTATGTCGTTTTTATGCCGACGTATTTTTTGCTATTTAGCGCGAACTTTTCTGTTTCAGTCGTTCTTTTATTTCGGTACATATTCATTATGTTATATTCCCATGGTATCTGTTTTTTTTTCTTTTCAATTCTGTCTTGACGCTATTAATTTCCTTAATGACAGAAACTATACTTTTACGTTCTACTATTGCTCTCCATATTACTTGCTTAGTTTTTGATATTACTATAGAAGTTCTCTCTGAGAGAGAAACCGATTTTATAATTACTATTACAGCTGCATATCTTATTTCGTTTAACATGGTCTTATTGATGTTCGTGTATGTTTTCATTAAGTCTCTGATGGCTAGCTACGCATATTTTTAGTGTTGTTATTTCATCGTTAAGTTCTTTTTGGGAGAGTTACTCCCATAGGCAGATCTTTTTTTAAAGTTCTGATTATTTAATTATTTTCAGCTAGATTGTCAGGGTCACGATTTCTATCTTTAAAGTTTCGTATTAAACCTTCCTCATATTCTTTTTATAAATACATTGTTTGTATTTTATTGCATAGTATTGTTCTAGTGTGACTTTCTGGTCAGTATTCTATAGGTGTTTGTGAGTTAAATTTGTTGTAAATTTTTTTACATTGTGTTCACTATATGAGATCTATCTTATAAATGTCTTCATTTTGGCATTTTTTAGGTCCTTTATTTGTGCTTTTATTATGTATTCTTTCTTTTAAGAGTCATAATTTAGATTTTTGGCTTGTTTGTTGAAATTCAAACTTATATTTACATAAAGGCTTTTTCTCTCCAAATTTTATACCAAAATATTTTTGTAGTTTTCTTATGTAGCTTGCATGGAGTAGAGTGTAGCTGTAAAATATGCATGTCAAGGAGAAACCTATTCCTCACGTGTGTGTTTACACCGTTTATTTTATATTTGTGAGATTTGAAGAGGATAAACATTGATTTCCTTTTTAGATTCTCATCTATTAGGTCTGGCACCGGTTTGTTTGCTTCTGGCGTTGGAAAACTTTCAACTCTCCATTTTCGTACATTTTAATCAATAAATATGAAGCAAGCATTTTTTTTTTTCACCTTGAGCTGAATGAGATAACTTGTATTTGCAGTTTTGTAGTTTTGGTGCGGAAGAGAAATGAGTTATAATATGCAAACACCAACTAATACAAATATTTGTAATTACATTATTGTTATTATTATTATTATTATTAGGGCGGCGAGCTGGCAGAAACGTTAGCACGCCGGGCAAAATGTTTTACGGTACTTCATCCGTCTTTACGTTTTGAGTTCAAATTCCGCCGAGGTCGACTTTGCCTTTCATCTTTTCGGAGTCGATTAAATAAGTACCAGTTACGCACTTGGGTCGATGTAATCGACTTAATCCCTTTCTCTAAATTTGAGGCCTTGTGCTTCCACTAGAAAGGATTATTATTATTATTATTGTTGTTGTTGTTGTTGTTGTTGTTGTTGTTATTCCGCTGAGGTTGACTTTGCGTTTCATCCTTAACGGGATCGATAAATTAAGTACCAGTTGCGTACTGGGGTCGATCTAATCGACTGGC
>NC_068984.1:137984588-137985158 GCF_001194135.2 Octopus bimaculoides | reverse complement strand
ACACACACACACACACACACACACACACACACACACAGAAGCGCGCGCATTTTATAATATCTTCATCCCACCGCTTGTTCTTACATAATTTTGCTTATTCACGCATGTAGGCAATAACAAAAGAAAATACAATTATTATTTATAAAGAAAGAAATAATTATCATTATCATTATCATTAATATTATCGAGGACGGTGAGCTGGCAGAAACGTTAGCACACCGGGCGAAATGCTTCGCGGTACTTCGTTTGTCTTTACGTTCTGAGTTCAAATTCCGCCGAGATCGACCTTGTCTTTCATCCTTTCGGGGTCGATAAATTAAGTACCAGTTGCATACTGGAGTCGATCTAATCGTCTGGCCCCTCCCTAAAAATTTCGTGCCTTGTGCCTAGAGTAGAAAAGATTATTATTATTATTATTGGCAAGAGTGACTGGTACCTCTCTAAGTGTAGACCTGTGAGACGGAGAAAGGAAATTGCGGAGTACACTAGCTCATGGTGTTCAGGTAGATTTTGGACGATGGGGTTCCTCAATTATCCCTAGAGGTCCTCTTGTATCAGGAGGACTACATC
>NC_068984.1:137975233-137983880 GCF_001194135.2 Octopus bimaculoides | reverse complement strand
AAACCACCACCACCACCACCACCATACACACATCTTATGTTTGTCTTTCTATTATCCCCCCCATTCTTCGCTCAGATAGAAAATAAAAGAAATCATCGCCATCATCATCATCATCATCATTATTATAATTATTATTGTTATTATTATTATTATTATTATTATTATTATTATTATTATTATTCCTTACTCTATGTCTGAGGCGTTTAACCTTAGACATGCGCCTTAAACACTGTCATACATTATGCACACCGTTGTACCCTTGACGTACGCTGACTAGTCTTTTCTCTCAGCTGATTGACGAGTAAAATAAACTAATAACACGAGGATGGGATTTTTAAAAAAAGTGACTGCAAGAAGGAATGCGATATCGAATCAGTTTAGGCAGGTAAGAATAAACTTTGATTTTGTGAAATATTTATGTCTGAAACTTCATTTCTTTGTAGACTCAAATATATTATGCTTTCAAAGACAGCAACGTAAAATTGCATATATCTGTTGATTAATTAGAGAAAATATGAATTTCTGTAGAATTTCTGAAGATATATAGTTCGCAGGATGTTGTTATGCATCTACGACTCTACGCAATTTTATGTCTCTTACGCAATGGTTAATACCGCCCCCACACACATATCTGTATGTGTGTGTGTTTGTGTGTATGTATACATACTAGTAGTTACAAAGCGAACTCCTTTACCACATATTCACCACGCCAGCTCTCATATATATACATATATATACATGCATATATATACATATATATATACATGCATATGTATACATATATGTTTTATTTTTATTTATTTATGCGCCCTTTTAAAGCCTAGCCAGGCTCACGGGCCCGGTTTGCCGGTTTCTATGGCGTATGTGTTTCTCCCCTCCCAGCTGAACGGGACGCCAGTCAATCGCAGCGTTACTCAAGAAACAGGAAGAAAGAGTGAGAGAAAGTTGGGGCGAAAGAGTACAAAAGGGGTCGCCACCACCCCCTGCCAGAGCCTCGTGGAGCTTTAGGCGTTTTCGCTCAATAAACACTCACAACGCTCGGGTTGGGAATCGAAACCGCGATCCTCCGACCGCGAGTCTGCTGCTCTAACCACTGGGCCGTTGCGCCTCCACACATATATATTTACATGCATATATACATACATGTATATATACATCCATACATACATTCATACATTCATACATACATACATACATACATACACACACAGACACACGTGTTAAAAAAGTCTCTCCGCAGTGAATTTTTCGGTGAATAGATTATCTCGAAGGGAATTTGGCCACCACGATCACTTGATTTAACACCACCAGACTCTTTTTCTGGGGAGCAAGTAAAGGATCCGTGTACAAGAATCGCCTGAAAACCATTAATGTGTCAAAAGACGCAGTCATAACCTTCACACGGTCTACCGCGTCAGACTCTCCAAAATGTATCTCAAAACATGTGTAGAAGAATCAACTTATGTACTGAAAATGAAGGACGACACTTTCAATGCTTCTTATAAAGTTTGTTTTTAAGTCTTGTAAAGTCTAATATATTCTTTTGTAGTCTTATACCATCTTATAAATATTTACTTTGCAATTAAATACTTACAGCGGAGAGATGTTTTGAACACCCTGTATATATACACACAGTGATGCCTCCATATACGAATTCATTTTTACCCGGAGACTGCTTGTAAAGCGAAAACTCGTAAAGTAGAGCGATAATTTCCTATAGTAGCAATGTTATAAATCGTAATTCGTTCCCAGAAACATATTTTACCGATAAAATTCATAAACTCGTAAATAAATGGAAATAAAACAACAGTAGAATGTAAAGAATATTTATAAAATAAAATATCACAATAATAATAAATAATATTATTTATAATAAAAAAATATTATTCTTATGATCGTCTTTTTTTTAATAACTTTCACTCGCATTACACTCGCGCACATCATCATTTGCAGATGCAATCGCCGATTCCTAAGCACTCGTAGACAGACTTGTAAATTTCTTTTTAAAAATCAAGTCTAGAGTTTTTTGCGTAGAAGCTTTTTTTCGCATTCTATAAATTTCTCGGTAACACGCAGAAGCATTTGTTATGCTAGCACTTACCAAACAAGTAAAGAAGGGTTTAGATGGCTACACAAGGACGCAATGAATATCCCTGGATGCGAAGTGACAACAATACATGACCAGTGAGCATCTCTATGGAAGCCATCCAAAAGTGCCCAACGAGATCGGAAAACGACGCTTTTGCATATCAGGTCATTGCATGCTGAATTGGGAAGAAGAAGAATCCAAATTTTGCTCTGGAACAAACAGCATGAAGCTCGCAAGCGTGACGGACGTCATCTCACATTTGTCAACAACCTGAAGGATAATGCCTCAAGAGTGAATTAGAGGGAAACTATATGAAAATATGCCATATATGTTTGTGTAAGTGTGTGTTTTTGTGTCTGCGGTTGCCCACTACCGATTGACATCCGGTGCTAGTTTGTTTATGCCCCCATAACTAAGTGATTCGGCAAAAGACACCAATAAGTCTTAAGACAACAAGAATTGGGATAGCTTTGTTTGACACAAACCTTCAAGAGGATGCTCCAGCATGGTCGCAGTCTCATGACAGAAACAAGTACAAGATTATTCCTGAGACAGATTAATCAATGCTCAAACTTTTAGTTTATGGAACCGTACAAAAACATTGGTTTCTTTTAGTTTCCGTCTACCAAATCCACTTGCAAGCCTTTGATCGGCCCGGGGCTATAGTAGAAGACACTCGCCCAAAGTACCAAGCAGTGGAATTGAATCCAAACCATATGATTTGGAAGCGAACTTTTTACCATACTGCCACGTGCTGTATGCGTTGATGAATTAGTACAAAGGTACTCGATCACAATAATATGTATTTGCAAATTTTTAACCAATGGAAATAGCAAGCTGCAGGCAACATGTTGGCACCACATAGACGGCATTCTGCAAGATGGGATACTTCAGCAACATCAGCTTTTTATATATTAGATGCTACATACGGTAGAGCAGATAAGATGTTGGCATCAGTTCGTCATTTTGTGAGATGTGGTATTTAAGCAACAAAAGGCACCTCATGGAGCGAAGGCTGATTGGAAGTTGACGGGTTATATACGATTTTACACAACATGGCATTAATGCTAATAGGCTGCAACGGCTTCAGGCGTTAGGTTACCGTCATTTTGTAAGTTGTATTTCATCGACAACAAGCATTAATGCTAAGGCTGTAAACTTTAGAGGCAATAGGCAGTATATACTGTCATTTTTTGCGGGCCAGACAGGCAGGAGATAGTACATCTAGGTTTTCAGTGGCCAGGGCGTACCTCAGGTGGCAACAGTAAGACATGGCAGCTTTCCTGTTGACGGATGCTGCAGACTAGTGGAGAATGTGCGATTTCTCAGAGGCAAAATTGGCAATTACGAGTTAAAGAGGGTCTCTATGAAGGATGCGGTGGAAGAAAAGCAAGGCCGAATTCTTTGTCGGTATTTATAAGTTTCTCTCTCAGCTCATCCATGATGTGGTCGTTTATATGACTTGAGATTACTATCGCTGTTCAGGGTAGAATAGCTATCTACGGATAGTATTTTAGGGGATGTAGGATGAATAATCCGACAAGATTAGTAACCTCAGCCCTGTCGTTGATCCACGTAGACTCGCTGAACACTAAGGCATCTTTCCTTTTTACTCTTTAGAGATCATTGTAAAACAGAAGTGACTTCTTAACGCTCATAATGATTGCGATACCAAAGTCCTTAATTCTGGTGGATTGTCAGCTAAAGTCTAGGTTCTTCAGGAGGAAGAATTTCAATACTGAATGGTAGAAATCAACGATATCAGTCATTCTAGAAACCGTTTGGCTACTGAAGCGTTGCAATTCTATTGGGTCAAATATTGTTGACCCTCTGATATCAGTTGATAGTATTGGGACTACACTTACAATACTTACTTTACTCTTAGAGGGATTGATTATGATTGAAAATGAAGTTGGGCTTTTGGGTCTTAAGCTTGATATAGGACTGATGCTGGTATGATAGTAAAACAATCACGTAACGTGAATTGAGCAATGGAAGCCTAAGTACCCTCACTTGGAAAGTATTGGGTTGTCCGGAAAGTTCGTGCCGATTTTTAAAGGAAAGAAAAAGGTCAATAAATACTTGCCATTACATTTTTAATCAACCAAATATTAACCATTTTGTTGCACAATGCATCTCCATCTTTCCTTTAACTTGAAAATGCCCTCTTCCCAGAATTGAAGTGGTTTCATGGCAAATAAGTCGAAAGGTAAGCTACTATAAATCGGCATGAACTTTCCGGACAACCCAATATTTTAGATTTATTTAAATTCTGTTCTCCCTACCATCAAAAACCTGATGATGCAGATATGTCGTTCTATGGCCACAAAACTCAAGTAATGTATAACAAAGTCAAACTGTTATGTGTATGTGTGTGTGTGTGTGTGTGTGTGTGTGTGTGTGTGTGTATATGCAAAGACAAACTAATAGGACTAAAGATGTGTGTACAAAAATGAAATAAAAGAACTGCTAAATGGGTTTAAATTAAAATAATATTACTATATGGTGTAATCTAGAAATGATTTGGAATTGTAAAAATGCGATTTGTTCAAAATCTTATATTCTGACTTCAAATCTCGTTTATTTGAATTTTGCCTTTCATCTTTTCGAGGTCGTAAAATAAGTACCAGTCAATTACTTAAGCAGAAAAAAAAATCGATTGATTTCTGTTGCTAAATTTCTGGTATTGTACTTGCATAAACAACAATTATTGTTATCAACTGGCGGATAACAGCAAGGATAAGCAAACAGTTCGCTCGCTGAAGTTATAAACAAGAGCTTCGACTCTTGTTAGATTCATTAGTCCGAAGGTGCCTATGGTTGACGAGACACAACAATATCCAAACATCGGTTGTCCCTGAACCCTTTGTGTTAATCAAAAGAGTGTGTTCTTAAAGGGGTTGTTCTCCAGTGACAAAACGCGGCAGCGATTAGCATATTCACGTTAGAATCTGTCAGAAGGTATCACAAATAAAGATGCAAATAATTGGTTTGATTTTCCTTGTTCACCGTGCTGACGATTATTTATCATCATAATATTCTATCCACGATTTTCCCGTTTTTTTTTTATTGGTGATGGTGGTGGTAAGACGTAGTATTTATTCTTTTTGTAAGATGATAGTATGTGGTTTTAGGGAGATCTTGGTATTTTATTTAACAAGTCAAGTGTCCACAAAGAGGCTCCATCGTTAGCTTGTTATTAATGCCAGTCGTAGTTTATGACGGGAGGAGCAATGGCCCAGTGGTTAGGGCAGCGGACTCGCGGTTTCAATTCCCAGACCGGGCGTTGTGAGTGTTTATTGAGAGAAAACACTTAAAGCTCCACGAGGCTCCGGCAGGGGATGGTACACTATTTTTACAGATAAATTCCTCTATTTGCATAATATCGAGGTTTCTTTTGTTGTCCTTCCTGTCAAATATATATATATATATATATATATATATATATATATTATATTCACATACGATGGGCTACCACACAGGTTTCGTCCACTAAATTCACACTCACAAGCCACTGGTTGAAGACATCTGCCTTGCCCTTGGTGCTGCAGAATGGGACTAGAACTAGAAACCACATTTTACTCGGAGACCTCCGGGTGTAAACAACTTCCATGGTTTGTCTTCGAAATGACATCGAAAACATTCTTCAATGTGAACATAGTAGCTATTCATCACCAACAGCACAAAAACAATTGCTTCACATGTCATTAAAATATTCTAGTACGACAATCTTTCTATACATAAACAACACAGAAACAAACTGCAAAATAGCTACAAATTCTGAGTCTCATAATTTTCTTACCTCCAAAAGACTAGGTTTCCTCTTCAGAACTAGAAAATACTTCAATTTGGATTAGTTACTAACCTTCTACAAAATTCAAATATGACCTATTTTGGAGAACTGCTCGCATATTTACGATAACACTGTTGCTGTTACTCACACAATCACATGCGCCATATGCAAATCGAAACCGTCCGATGAACTGGCAACGATTTAGCCAATAGCATGTTATAACTTCTAGCTCACAGATATGCTGTTTATTCTCGTTACCCCTTCTGCAATTGCTTCAACGACTTCTAATCACCGTTCTTCTTAGACTAAAATGTTGTATACTTCCGCAATACAGAATCAATCAATACAGTCTCTCTTCTTTTTCTCACCACTGCAATATCTGGATCTTAGATCCTTCGCTAAATGGTTTGAATATCACACCCTACGAAAACAATCCTCTGAAAATTCATCCCCTGAGTTTTTCCTTCAGAAAATAGTCCAGGCATTTTCAACATGAATATAAACTGTTTATATCTTGCTAGTCTAGGAAGGCATGGCGCATTAATAGGCATTACCTTTTTTTCTGGCAATAACTTAAAAAGAAACCCTACCCTGTTTGTTACTGATATGAAAAGCGTCCAGTTGTATATAGATGTATTCTAGATACTTTAAACTAAGTTTTGTCGGTAAAATATAGGGAAAATCAAATTGATGAGTCCAAACTAATGGAAGAACATGAGAGGTTTGAGGATTAGCGAAAATGATGAGTAATATCAAAGAAAGAAATAACGATAATATCGAGAAGATAATCGATTTCGTTTTGATCCGTTATTATTGATAATTAATAGAAATAACAATCGAACATAGAGAAACAAGACTATGTAACATCCATACAATCCTAATAGGAATTTGTGAAATCAGCAAAGCTATAACTAGAAATTGAAACATGATTTCCTCGGGGCCCTTAATTATGATACTCTCTGAAGATTTAGGAGTTATATGGAAATACTTTCTCTTGATTTTCCAGCGTCTTCCTTTTTCTCTGTTATCAATTTATCGCTATACGTGTTGTTAAGTTACTTCTTTTTAGTTTGTCAAGATGTTTTTACTCTTTGTGTCGTATTTCTCTAGCTTTACTTCAGCCGTCATGGAGACAGCGAGCTGGCAGACACGTTAGCGTGTCGGATAAAATGCTCAGTGGCATTACTTCTGAATCTATATGTTCTGAGTTCAAATACCGTTGAGTTCGACTTTGCTCTACGCCTTTTCGGAGTTGATAAAATAAAGTACCAGTCATGTATTGGGGTCGATGTAATAAAGTTGCTTTTCCCCTTCAAAACCGCTGGTCTTGTGCCAATATTAACAAGAATACTTCCGACATTTCTGCTCATCGTTGTTATATAGTTTCTATTGTTTCTGTCGTTATAATTCCATAGAATTTTTATTATTGTTTCAAGTAGATTTTAATGAGATTTCTAATTCTGACATTAAATTATGAATGAATGTGACATTCGGTGCTTTCCGTTTTACTCGAGCCTGTAGCCAAGCTTGTTTCTAACACTATTGTAACTAACATGATTTATAATAGCAATAGTATAACTGTTGCTGTACTGTCATTAGTAATGCTAAATATTTTAATAATGCAGTTTAATTTATGAAATATAGTCATTTTATTTCTCTTAGTAAATAAATTGTCATTGTTATTACTAGTTATTGCTTTTTTTCTTACATTTCCTTAATTCCGCTGCTATCTCAATTAAAGTAACTCCACAATGTGATCAAATAAATATTTTCCTATGTGTTTGTTCAATTGTTTTATTGAAGGTTTCATTGTTGTTTGTTTTGCTACTGTCATTAAATGCAGTGTCCGTTTTGTAGTTAGTGATTTCGTCACTGAGACTACGAGGTAGGTCAAACGATATTTCTTCTTTCTTCTTTTTTTTTTACTTTTATTTACTTAAAAAAAAAAGATTGTTCTTCTCAATAGGTGCTATGACAGGTGAGTTACAGACCTAGTAAGAAATACAATGATTAACAACTCACTTCACTGTGTATAGTAAGGTTCACTTTTTGTTGGTAAATGTGAATGTTCTGTTTTACAAATTTGGTGTCTTCACTTTTGCCTTTAATTTTGACAGATCTAGGCCATGATGCAAAAGTTAATTAGAAGCTTTACACAAGAAATCCAAACAGATACTGCTAAAATATATACAAAAATTTAAAACAAACAGACAAGCTTTTAATATTGAGATGAACTTAGAATGCTTTAACTTGACTACAGACAGCAAGAAGTTTGGTAAGTAAATTATAGTTTTACAACAATATATCACTTCGTTGTTTTATTTAGTACTATTCTGAACGGTCAAAACACAAAGCTTGAATAATAAATCTTAGACGTTTCTTTTCACATTAAAACTGTATACTGTTACGTTTAAGAAAATAAACAACGATTTTCCAAGCAAACAGAGTTAACTTATATGCTGTGGCATAGTAACAATAAGAATTGGTATTACCAGTTTGAATATATATTTATTATATACGCAACACAAAAGAGGGTATATATGATTTCAAATATCTTTATATTTTCTTAAGTAGAGAGGGTCAATACATAAACTTATGAACACTGTCAAGTATTTCGTTTGCGTACATAATAATGACATGGCACCTTTATGCTTCAATATGCAACTTAAAGAGAAATTTTGTGAACAGAAAGCAAAAACAGAGCTAATCAAATATAGCTAAGTTCCTTTAACAATGAAAGATTTTGAACGTAAGATTTTATATAT
>NC_068984.1:137970605-137974659 GCF_001194135.2 Octopus bimaculoides | reverse complement strand
TATATATATATAATACACATACATATTAATTTGCATATATAAAATAAACTCATATAGTTTACACATTCGTGCATATGCAAGATTTAACTGTGCATGTATAATGTATGCACATATATGCATGGATATATCTATTTATGTGTGTATGTATGTATGCATGTATGCATGCATGTATGTATGTATGTATGTATGTATGTACGTATGTTTGTATGTAATGGGTCTCCTCCACATCTTCAATAAGACTATGCTGCTACTCGTTGAAGTAAAATATTTATTTTTGAAGAAACGTGTATGAGGCGAGTGTAATTGAGAAACTGGCAGTCTTTACCTAATTCTAAAATACAACGAAGTGTCAGGCCGTATTACCAAAATATCTGAATTACGACCCTAGTTCATCTAGCGGGTTTATGCACACACCTTTTTCCTAGGATCGAAATCAGAACTCAGAGTATGGGAAAAGCACGTACCGAAGTTAATTAGAAGTGAGACATCATGCTTATGAATCGAACTTAACCACTCGGCCTATATTTATGTGTGTATTTGTATGTGTGTGTGTATGTGCGGGTGTGAGTTCGCGTATGTCTACGTGTGTGTGTATATGTGTGTGTAGGTCATATATATACATACGCATTATACACAGCCACACACACACACACACACACACACACACACACACATATATATATATATATACATACACACACACACATTAGCACACTGACGCACACACATACACACACAAACACAAATACAATCGGACACAAATATAAGCGGATAGATAGATAGATAGATAGATAGATAGATAGATAGGTAGGCACTGTATGACATAATAGTGAAGAAGCTCAGTTTTCGACTACGTTGTCCCGAGTTCGATCCTACTGTGCAGCATCTTGGACAAATATTTTCTACAGCTTTTGAGAACCTTATATATCGCGATCGAAAGTCGGAAGAAGGAAACTGTAGAGATTCCGTCAGGTGGATAGTACTTGCCATTCAAAGGTTTTGTTACATACTGTGCTACGTTAACCCTTTGCCTGCCATGGGCTCCATTTGGGGATGTGCTAAAAACAGTCTCAATGACAGTTGTTCGTTGTATTTAAAGTGAATTGCTTACGTACATTGCATTTGCAGAGGTGTGTTTAACAATATTTAGTAATTAAATTTTTTCATTATTAGCTCTGGCTAATTCTAGAGTACATTTTAGATCACAAATCGCAATTTTTGAACTACAAAAATATTAACTGTTTCGAAAAAAATTTTTTTTTTTTTTGGCATTTCGCATCTATATCATTCATTGATATTTCATACACATTCGCATTTGATACAATAATTAAAAAAAAAAATGTTTATTATTGCAATTGAATAGAAAAGAATAAATATGCTTTATTTCAACCATTTGGGACGTTTCGAAAAATTTATCATACTTTCCAAAATAATTCACATATGAAGAAAATTTAAATACTATATATTATTTTAACTCCTAAGACACCTGACAAATGGGTTAAGTCGATTACATCGACCCCAATGCATAAATGGTACTTAATTTATCGACCCCAAAAGGATGAAAGGCAAAGTCGACCTCGGCAGAATTTGAACTCAGAACGTAAAGAAAGACGAAATACTGCGAAGCATTTCGCCCGGCGTGCTAACGATTCTGCCAGCTCGCCGCCATTATCTGAACTATTACTATTAACTGAATTTTAGCATTAATTGACTATCTTGAAAATCCTATCATAAATTTTAGCGTAAGTATTGATTGTGAAGTTGGAGGCGCGTGGCTTAGTGGTTAGGGTGTCAGCATCATGATCGCAAGATTGTGGTTTCGATTCCTGGACCGGGCGACGCGTTGTGTTCTTGGTCAAAACACTTCATTTCATGTTGCTCCAGTCCACTCAGCTGGCAAAAATGAGTAACGCTACGATGGACTGGCGTCCCGTCCAGCTAGGGTGCACATACGCCATTGAAACCGGGAAACCGGGCCCATGAGCCTGGCTAGGCTTCAAAAGGGTGCATTTATTTTTTTTTATTGATTGTGAAGTACATGGCCGAGTGGATAGATCGTAGTTTCGATTCTCAGACCGGGCGGTGCGTTGTGTTTTTGAGCAAAACATTTCATTCCACGTTCCTCTAGTTCACTCAGCGGTAAATGAGTAAATCTGCGATGGACTGTGAGGAATATTTTGATCTCGGTTACTTATACGCCTTAGAAACCGGGTAACTGACCCTATGAATCTTAGAAAGCGAAGCATTAATGTCAATGAGATGATGACGATGGTGATGATGATCGGGAATATCAATATTAATACAAAATTGCTAAAAACAAAAACAAAAAAATTGAGGGGCGGGTGATGGGATTAAAGTGCTCTTGTGAAGTATGTAAGTTGTCGGTCGGTGTCGTAGAGAAAGTAATGATAGAGAAGACGAACAAACGGCGATCGTAGTATTGATTGATACTTGAAGACCGGTAAAAGTGCTTTAACATAGTGCTTCAAAATATTTCAACGAAATATTTCACAGATGTCATATTTTAAGTGCTAGTTTTAACAACAATACGAATATAATTAACGTGAAGTGCTACTTCTAATTTGATTACATATCTTATTATTTAATTGCCATCTTCATGAAAAGTGAATCTTTGATAAACAACCCAGCTATTACAAATTTTCGGCATAGTATGAACCAAGTTAGAGTACAAGCTCCTGTATTATTCGAAATTACTTACAAATTTAATTTATTTGCTAAAAAATATAACATGCAAAATTTTAATGTTTCTAAAAAAAAAAAAGTATCAAAACGAAGATATTAAAGATTCCATTGCTGCATAGAAGCCGCTTAGATATTGTTTGAAAGTACGAAGCGAAATAATTTAGATTAATCAGATCGCACTCACTTCCATATTAAATAAGACATGAAACATTATCTGAAGCAATTAATGATTTTTCACTTGAAAGTAATGCTGAAAATATTTTAATAAATATAATTTAATGAAGTTCCTGAGATAAATGCTCCGATCTTGCACTCGTTTCAGGACTCTCTCTGTTATACATACATCGACCCACATGCAAGCAATTAAATGTACACATACACATATACTCACGCATACACGTATATATTTGTTTATTTGTTTGTGTTTGTGTGCGCGCGGGCGCGTGGCGTGTGTGTATGTGTATGTGTTTGTTGGTCATATTATTTACTTCGTTTTTATATTGCAGGAATACTCAGCTATTACTATCGATATGAATGAAAATACAGATGTCATATCAAAGAAGTTTATAACATTCAACGTTGAAGAAAATACGCCATGATATTTCCCTAATGCTATAAAATGGAATTATTCGCAACCCCTGGCACCGTTGAAACTTCAAACTTTCCTATATCAAGTGATTTTATCTTGAGAAAGAAAACCGAAGCAAACTTCTTACACTCAACTGCAGAGAACGTTGTGGTTAAACCAGAAAATGCTGTCTCATTAACAGAAAGCCGAAATTTTACAAAACTAACCCAAGAGCTTGATCAGAACATTGTACCTGCCTTAATGATTCATTGTTCTTCTTCTTCTAAGGAAAGTTCTCCGAAAAGTTTATCAGAAAATACTTTTGACAAAAACAAGGTTACAGACGCTAAAAACAATGCAAATAGTGACAGCTATATGAATGCAGTCTTGCACACTCAGAGTAATAACTCAATTATTATCAACAACAGTGCTACTGGTAATAATAATAACAATAGTAATAATAATAATAACAATAATAATAACAATAATGATAATAATAATAATTCCGATAACCTACCTTGGGAATATGATTCGTGTAATTCTTCCTGTTTACGAATATTAAATCGTCCTTCCGTGGTGCTTTCGTTACTCTGTATCTCCAGTTTTCTCAAAGGTAAGTAAAGTTCATATATATATATTTCTCGGGTCGACTACCGCAGCTTACGGCGTTTAATGCACTACATTGGAGTTAAGTTAGATGTGCAAATGTATATATATATATGTATGCGTGTGTGTATGTATATATGTACATATATGTGTATATATATATATATATATATATAT
>NC_068984.1:137967113-137970543 GCF_001194135.2 Octopus bimaculoides | reverse complement strand
TATATGTCTGTGTGTACAAATACATGTATATATATACATATATATATATATATTTAGGCATAAAAATGTATATAAATGCATTCAGCAAAAATAGATTTCCTCCTTAAAATTACGCCTGTCTTTGTGACATCTGCATTAGAGTGACATCTATCTATCTATCTATCTATCTATCTATCTATCTATCTCTCTATCTCTCTATCTATCTATCTCTCTATCTCTCTATCTATCTCTCTCTCTCTCTATCTATCTATCTATCTATCTATCTATCTATCTGTCTGTCTGTCTGTCTGTCTGTCTATTTACCTATCTATCTATTTTTCTATCTATTTATCTATCTATTCCACTAATTCAATATGATAATTGATCACAAGCACCCGTGAAATCTGCTAAGCGCACACAAACCCTTCCACAAACACGGGAACACACGCAAATACGTGCGCGTGTGCACACATAGCGAAATTCAGTGATATACTAGAAAATATGAAACTAACTTATGATACTATTTCTTAAGACTCATTCTTTTGATTAGTTTTTATGACCAAAATGACCTCTGATCTCTGCGCTAGATTTCGAAACACAAACAAAAACAGGCATGGTTATGTGGTAAAGAAACTCGGTTGCAACTATACCATTTCGGGTTTAGTCCCACTGCGATGCGCAAAAGTCAAGTATTAATTAATATAGGAACTTACTGACTGTGGACAAGGCTCTGAGGCGTTCAATTATAGATAAATAAAAAATACACTCTAAGTACAAGACATCACCAACGAGCGAAAAACATGTAAACACACTAGAGTTAAGTACAGGACAAAATACCAGAAAAAAAAACCCAATAAGGTCAGGACATCAACAACGAGTGAAAATTATGTAAACACATAACGAGAGACAAGTACGAAATAGGGAATAATAAATGGTCGACAACTGAGGAGGAGTTAGACTTCTTTCGGTATTTTGTCTCGTACTTGTCTCTCGTTATGTGTTTACATATTTTTCATTCGTTGTTGATGTCCTGCTCTTGTGTATTTTTCTTTTTGTATTTTGTCCTGTACTTATCTCATGTGTGTCTTCGTGGTTTTCGCTCGTTGGTGATGTCCTGTACATAATGTATACTATTTATTTATTTTTTAATTAATATAGCCTCAGATCAAGCCATGTCTTCGTCAGGCTGAGACTGTATGAAAGCCCTCTTACACTCACACATATCCATATCTTTATGTAAATGTCGTGTTATAATGAAAACAACTTTATATGAAACTGGAAGATTACTCAATACTTTTTGTAGTGTATAAATTATACTTTTACAAAAAGTGTGGTGACAGTGACTTCGAAGTTTTGGCCTGCTAGCTTTCATTGAACAGTCCGATGAAAAATTGTCACCACTCTTCTTA
This sequence comes from Octopus bimaculoides, assembly GCF_001194135.2. Classification (NCBI taxonomy): domain Eukaryota; kingdom Metazoa; phylum Mollusca; class Cephalopoda; order Octopoda; family Octopodidae; genus Octopus; species Octopus bimaculoides. The sequence continues at coordinate 137,969,155 of NC_068984.1, read as the reverse complement.
TAAATGTATAATATAAATGTTTGTGTGTGTGTGTTTTCTCATCCCTACCACCGCTTGACCACTGCAGTTAGTTTGTTTACGCCCTCCAAAACTTAACGGTTCGGCAAAGATACCGATAGAATAAATACTAGGATTAACAGTTAGTACTGGGTTCGATTGTTAAACTAAAGTCATAGGAGATGATGCCCCAGTATGGTCGAAGTGAAATCACTAAGGCAACTAAAAGATAAAAGATAATGGGATTTGAACTCAGAACATAGAGAATCAAGAGGAAGAAATAAAACGGCATTTTCTGCTTAGCCTAGTAATTCATAGTTTATAAATCCATTTTATGGCTGATTAATACACCTCTTCAGCAATGTCTGTTAATCTCACTTTTAATACCTAAGTAATAGAAACAGTTTACTAAACAGATGTACTCTAGAAATTCTACAAGAAATTATCAGGTTGCAGGATTGTATGGAGTCATCTTTACTTAGATGAGCGACTAAAGAGCTTAAAGGGCTCATATGTCCTGGGACCGTTGGGATGCCTGTGAATAATCTTCCAGAAGTGATTCCGTGATATACTAATTAATCCGTAGTTGGGACTCTGACAGGCGATACTACTACGAGTCAGAAAACAATAGTGAATAAGAAGTGGTTCCATGTTTTTCAAAACCCCGGAACTCTCAAACTAGCGGATGTAGTTTAACATTATACCCAGGTCACGTCTTATAGCAAAGTGGCAATCAATTGCATCATTCACTACAACAATTAAGAAATATGACACTTAACGTGATCATTTCCTGTATGTTCAAATATCCTTTATATATACTGTTCAGTATTTACGTGTTGAAAAAAATTTATCTTTCTACTTGTTCTACAATACATTTCAACGCTTCAAAAACAAACTTATGTTTGCTTACATATAACGTAATCTATATGACATCTAGTGTTTCTAGATGACTTTATAACTTCTAAAATTCCAGAGGAATTCGCCGGTCGGCTGTTTAGCTTAATGGGTAAAGCACTCCAATCGGATATTAGAGGGGTGTGAGTTCGGTCCTCGTTGCTGGTTGCCGGCAAATTTTTCTGCTCTTAAAAGGATTTTATCCTTTATATTTACTGTTTAGTATTTGCGTGTTGAGACAATATATCATTCTACTTGGTCTACGATACCTTTCAACGCTTCAAAAAGAAACATATGTTTGTTTACATATGACGTTATAGAATATAATATTTTTACGTTTTTTTTCTGAAAGAATACGTATTTAAGTATTTGATTAAAACATTATAAAACAGATGTAATAATATATTAAATTATTGTGCAATATCAAGAAATATGTAATGATTTAATATTTTAGATTTGATTACGATTGTAAATATCAAACAAGATAAGTCGCTTGTTTTATTTTATCTCGCCATTTCCGAATTTCTCTTCAACTCTCTCTTTGTGCAGGCTTTCTCTTCCCTTTAGCTATAGTTATGGCTTGAAGCTTACGAATGAAAATTTGTGAAATGCTTTGGAAAGTATAACGAATGTCATAAGTTCGTGGTGGATTCATTTCTACAGCATTTTACAAAAATAGATCACTGACCAAGAAACGTTAATTTTCTCGGCAGGAGATATTGCAAACTTACCTGAAAAATTACGAAACACGCCAATTATATAATATAACAATGAGCTATATTTAATTGCTTCTTCAACTTGTTGTTTGGCCCACTGACACCAGCTCTTGGCAAGTGGTGTAGAATACTGCACACTCAGACCACAGCATTCATCTCTTTCACTCGTTCTATTTCCTTATATCTCCCTCTCTCACTCTCTCTCTCTCTCTCTCTCTCTCTCTCTTTTTTTTTCTCTCTCTCATTCACCCTTCTTCCTCATATTGGTTTGTGTGTGCGTATATATATATGTGTGTGTGTACACGCATATATACATAAACTTATTTTCATATATATAATATATACATAAACCTATATATATAATATTATATATGTATATATATATATATATATAAATACAAGCAAAATTATATACATGTATTATGTTATATATAT
>NC_068984.1:137964260-137965531 GCF_001194135.2 Octopus bimaculoides | reverse complement strand
GTGTGTGTGTGTGTGTGTGTGTGTGAGAGAGAGAGTGTGTGTGTGTGTGTGTATGTATGTATATTTTTCAATTAAATGGAATCGCTTGAAACGGTCGTACTGCATCACTACTTGATATCCTGTTGCTTATTTTGATTATATATATATATATGTGTGTGTGTGTGTATGTGTGCTTGTGTGTTTGTGTGTGTGAGAGTGTGTGTGTATGTGTGTGTGTGCGTAACTACCACCATGACCGATATCCAAACTACAGTGGAAAAGGCTAGCCATTGGATTTGATTAAATAGAGACGATGAGCGATGGCTAGAGAAATATTGAGCTTTATTTGATAACCAGTGGATCTAGCAAGCGGAGCCTCATATCATTGAGGGGGACTGGTGCCTGATGATGACGTCGAGAGGTAGGTCCTCAAACGGCGCGCATTCTCTCCTGATGAACCAATACACCTGCTGGTTTCCGGTATGCGGAGTTCTCGACTGACAGCACTTGCATGTGGAAGTTGTTTGCAAAACATATGTGTGTGTGTGTGTGTGTGTGTGTGTGTGTGTGTGTGTACGTATTAAAGTATCAAGAATGTGAATAAATGTCAGCAAGTAATTCTTTTTTAATAAATTGAGTGATATCTAAATAATTATCTAATTGAGACCGATGTACATCTCCTTAAATAACTAAATAACTGAAATTGAAATTAAAATAATGCAAACAATTCTTTGAATTATTAAAGCAAGATATAAAATGAAGTGAAAACAAAGATGTGGGTGTGAGAGAGGAAAGAAGAGTAAACGAGGGGCTGAGTATACATGAGAGATAAAAGAAAGGAGGAAGGATAAGAAGGAAAGTTAATGACCGAAGACAAAAGTTCAATACGCAACTACAAAGAATGGGATAAATAAATGTCGAATGATCATTATATATATATATATCAGTATCTTTCCCCGGGTTCTGGTCTAACGACCCTCCATGTTTGTTTTCGTTCGGTTTCCCTGTATGTCTCCACTGTTCTGTTTTTGCTCCCAACTTTGACCCTCCGTAAATCCCAAATTTTATTTTGGAAGTTATGAGAACAACTGTCTTCCAAGACTCATATTGCTGTTGATTGCTCGAAATGGGGTGTAGATAGACAACCGACAACGGATGAGGGGTCGTTCTTTGTGTTACTCGTCCTGTTTCCAGTTTTTTCTCTCGTTGTTTGCGTATTTCATGTTGTGTACAGTTGGTGATGTCCTGTACCCATGCAAGTACATCTCCGTAATATATATATATATATATAT
>NC_068984.1:137962344-137964175 GCF_001194135.2 Octopus bimaculoides | reverse complement strand
ATATACATATATACATATATAGTTAAAATTTATAGAAAATCTAAAGACGAAGACAGATATATGAACAACAAGCAAATGTATTAGTTTGACGCTCGGGAAAAATAAATAAGTCTTTTACGTTTCGCGCCTACGATAGTCAACAGACAGGAATAAGAGAAAATAAACAGAGAGTGAATAAAAAAAAACTTTCAGATTTCAGCGGTCAAGCATGGCGAATGATTAGAAAAAAAGAGGTTGAAAGAAAAGGAAAAAAAAAAAAAATTTTATTTTAAGTGTTTGAATGAAAGGGAGATAATAAAGTGTAAACACTCCTGCAAATACTGGCTAGCAGAGTGTATAGCAGTGGACAGTTTTTATTAATAGTAACCATTCATACGAACCAAAATTCCAGGGATAATTAAGCAGACACGTAGTATAATCCATTAATATTGACCTTTAATGAGATGTACACAGATCGCACGCAATATATTATAGAACTACGTAAGCATTTATCTTAATTTTTATATTCATGATGTGTCTGAACCATTTATTGTTGAAACGATCGTAACAAAATAAGTGTAATGCTATAACTTCCTTTCTTGGACTTAGCATTTCGGCAAAAAATACTGACGAATTAAGGATCATGCTTAAAAATATGTACTGAGGTCGATTCATTCGACTAAAAATTTTTCAAGGCGTGATCTTACTTTAATGACCTTCAAGGTATGACCTTCAGTATGACCTCAATCTAATGATTGATACAAGTAAAAGATGAAAGATCATATAGTTTTAATAAATCATAAAATGACAGAAAATTCACACTGGGTTACAACATTTAAGTCCTTTCACATGATCACTCCTCCCACCCCCTCTCACTCTCACTCTCACTCACTCTCTCTCTCATTCTCTCTCCCTCTCTCTCTCTCTCTGTTTCCGCTTCATACATACACATATGCATATGTATATATTCCAATGTATATACATACACTTTTCCTTTAAATTACACTTTGACGCATTCTTATATTCTAATTTTATTTTTCAGGTTTTATTCTGAACGGAATTATCAATGTCAACATGTCAACTATTGAAAAAAGATTTGGATTGACCAGTAGTCAAGCTGGTTGGATAGCCAGTGTCCATGACATTACTGCCGCCCCTGTTGCTCTCTTTGTTAGCTTTATCGGTGCAGTCGGCTATAAAATGCGTTGGATTGGATTCGGCTTATTTTGTCTCAGCATCGGTTCTTTCATCATTATTATGCCTCACTTTGCAGCTGGCGAATACAAATGGCAGCATAACTTCACTGGTCTCTGCTCAAGTATGTAGTCAAACCTTTGCAACAAGCATTCGTTAATTCTCTTCCTATACATATATTAAACTTAATTAGAGGTTGTGTTAACCTCACAAAGGGATGGTTCCACCCAAAGAAATACTGGTTCAATATCTATTATTTAGGTATATATATACCTAGTATTTAGGTATATATATAAAAAATATAGTTTATATTCATTTAAAAGAAGAAAAAGAAAATGGAGATTGGGAAGTTAATTCTTTATCATTAACAGAAGATTAATCATCTTCACTTACAGCTGTTTCAATTAATAGTCAGTAAATATTAAATATATATTTATATGACCAGAGCATAATATCTTCAGAGGAAAAAAAACTATGTACCTTTGGATTCCTTATAGCAGGTTGAATGTTATGGTTTATGATTTGTATTGTCCGGGCGAGGCGTTTACAGTTGTAACTGAAAATGATTAGTTTGCTGTTTATAACAATCAATTATTAACTTCCCAATCTCCCTTTTTTTTACTTCGTTGAAATACATACATACATACATACATACACA
>NC_068984.1:137960630-137962162 GCF_001194135.2 Octopus bimaculoides | reverse complement strand
ATATATATATATATATATAGTTGGTTTGTTCCAAACCAACTGTAATGATCCAATATGAAAATATGGAAAGAACATTAAAAACTTTCGAAAATTTAAAAAAAATGTAAAATGAAGTAAAAAAGAATGATAAAATTTAAACGTAGTTGTGTATTTGATGAAACATGCATAAATGAAAAGCTGGGGCCCTTATATAGAAACATATACACGCACAAAAATATAAATGTTTATTATAAATATAATTATGAATAAATTTAATAAACATAACGTATTTTCTTCTGTTACACACTGCGTATCAACAAATTGTCTTAACAGCATGGGAGAAAAGTGATTTGATTCGTAACAAGTGAAAGCTGTTGTAATGTGAGGAGGAAATTAGGTTCGTTACATACATTTCAGAATGATCTATTGACAATATTAATCTGTTGGAAAAGTGGAAATACAAAGAAGTCTTGAATTCCTTAGACTAGCAGAGTTGGTGTAGGTCAATATAAAACTTACCTACTGAATTTAAGGTTGAATTTCTGTAGATTAACACCTGTATGAAAAATGTGGGAAGAGTTTGAGTATTGCAGTTCTGGATAGTAAACTAGTATGTATACACATACATACATACATTCCAACAGATTCTTTAGTGCCTGCCAGCCAAACTGCAGTACTAGCTCAAGTAACTGGCCATTGTTCCTTACTACGACTATGGTAAACAGCAAGCACAACCGCAACGATTATTGGAGTAGTAGTAGTAGTAGTAGTAGTAGTAGTAGTAGTAGTAGTAGTAGTGGTGGTGGTGATGGTGGTGGTGGTGGTGGTGGTAGTGGTTTTGGTGGTGGTGTTGGTGATGGTGGTGCAAAAATAATATTAATTTTTCACGGGCAAAATAAGACAAAACTAATTAACTCGATATCGTACTGCACATATTTGACAACGGGTGGAAAATGGACTGTAGGATGAGGTGCAAGTAAGGAGGCTAGTCTTTAGGCAAATGAAAGGGCGAACAGAATTTAAGAAGCTAACAACCCAGAGAGAAAGTGAGGAGAGTGATGCTGGCAAAGAATCTGAAGAATAGAGAGAGAGAGAGAGAGAAAGAGAGGTGACTTGGTGATGAAAGAAGGTGGAAGAGATAGATAGACAGAGAGAGAGAGAAAGAGAGAGAGAGAGAGAGAGAGAGAGAGAGAAAGAAAGTGAGAGAGAGAGAAAGAAAGAAAGAAAGGGAGATAGAGATCACAGGAAAAACTGAAGACATCATGTGTAAGAAAATGAGCTTTTCGATATCAGAAATGTGAGAAACTAGGCATAATTGATGAGAACACAGGACAGAGAAACAATTTTTTGAAAAATTACCCCTCATTCGCTGCTTATCTAAAGAAATTTCAGTTTCAACTCTTAAGGCCATTTTTATATATACATTAAATGTCACTGCTTTGAAAATTATAAAAATTATATAACAGAATATTCAAAATATTCATATGACTTCTATAAACTAAGTTTGGTGTCAATGTACACACACGTCACGCATATACATATATATATATATA
>NC_068984.1:137955826-137958484 GCF_001194135.2 Octopus bimaculoides | reverse complement strand
TATATCGGAGAATGTACGAAAAAACAACAACAGACGAGGACAGGTGGTGTAAATAACAAAAGGATGTATTAGTATGACGCTCGGGAATACGGAAAGTCTTTGACGTTTCGAGCTACGCTCTTCAACAGAAAGAATACGGAGACAAGGAGAAAAATACGGAGAAAAAAAAATTGAATAGTGTTCAGTCAACGGTCAGTGTGTGTGTGTGTGTGTGTGTGTGTGTGTATACATACGCAGAGGTCATTGTTAATTGTGTTGTTAAAAGCGTTGCCCTTAACACTGTCGTGTCTATTACTATTATAGTTGTTATTGCCGTTTTCATGCAAATATTCTCGTATGAAACTAGTAATGGTACAAGTGCTATTTCTGCTACCTCTTCGTTGAATCTAATCGTGGGTGATACAAGTGGCGTAATTACAAACGAAAAATGAACAGACGAAATGAAACTGAATATAAGAAAAATTATGCCCTAATGAACACAATTTTAGTAACAACCCCACTACCATTCACTCAGTGAAGCAGTGGGGCTTATAATTAATATTATCCTGTCACTGTGATACGAAAGAATGAATCAACTGCAAAACATGACATTTTGTCCGATGTTTTATGGTTTCTATCACCCATGGACCGTCTAAACGAAGATACAAAAAAAAAAAATATATTACCTTAATCTATTTTTAATTTCATTCTCATATCTTTTTATCCGTTATGTTTTCTTTTAATATTTCAAAAATTCACCGTCTTATTGCGCTCTTGTTTTTTGTTCTCGTATATAGATAAAACAAACCTGTCCGCAGCATCCGATACAGACACATCAAACCTCCTTTATGTGTTTCTCTTAGGCCGGCTTATCCATGGAATAGGATGTTCGATTTTACATACGCTGGGAATTTCTTGCGTTGATGATTGCGTTGACCCCAAAAATGCACCGATGTATATGGGTAAGTGAAATCAAATTGAATATATCGAAACTACAAATAAATACACACATGCATACACATATACACATACACACACAGAGATACATTAATGAAAGTTTCTGAGATATATTATCCGGCTAGATACCGCTTTCAGCGACGCTGGTTGAAAGACCCTAAACGAAGATATGCCCGGTATGCAATGGGTAAATTGTCGCCATTTTCTATTTATATATGTATATGTACACAAAAAGAAATTGTTATCAATCCAAACAAGTGAAAGAATAGAAGAAATGAAGTTAAAAATACACAGAGAATATTTTAGAATTAATAAGAATTTAATTATATTTTAAGATATAGGAATACATTTGACTGGTTTCACATTAGGTTTTTAAATTTTGCCGCGAATTATGTCTATTCTGGTCATTGTTATATATTAAGAGTTTTCGTGTAACTGAAAATCCAAACTCTTAGATTGGTGAAATCTTTTCGTTTTATAGAAAACCATAAATTCGGATTTATGAACGGTGAATAGATATTTATTTAACCACGGGACTCCCATGGAATTACAGCTATTTCGCAACCTTTTTCCCATAGTATTTATTTCTGTATGAAAGAAATTATGCGTACATGTTTACATGAATATGTATGCTCAGCATTGTACAATACAAGTGTATATCCACAAATAACATTCCTGAGATGCGAAAACTATCTGTTTCAACACACAAATTGACAGCAAAAACAAAATCGAAATATTGTCATATAGATTTATTTTCAGACATGTGACGATGGAGTGCCAAGTGAAAAAAAAAAATGGCGAATGAATTTATCTGACAACCGAATAATAGAAAATATTTTCCTTTACTTTTACAATTGCAAATAAATCTACTTTTCTCAAAATGTTTTTTAATAAATAAATCTGTAATAATAATAATAATAATAATAATAATAATAATAATAATAATAATAATAATAATAATAATAATAATGATGATGATGATGATGATGATAATAATTTTGTCGGCATTAATTTAAATTATAATCAATTTTCCTTCGTAGGTATCATGCTCTGCTTTGGAACATTAGGTCCCGCGTTTGGTTTTCTCATTGGAGGTGAATTCCTGAAGATCTTCGTCAATGTAAATTCCTCCGACATGTATGTAAAATGAATCAGCTCTTCTAGAATCAAAAAGAAGGGCCTTTCTTCAGAACATAAACGTTGCGTAAATAATTTTTTTGACAACATTGATTTTCTCCATTGCAACATTACCAGTTAGCCTAGAGATAATGGTCTGCCTGTTAAGCCTATCTCTAAGCATTTCTTTTGAAGTTAGACAGCTGATCCTCGTTTAATTGGATAAGAAAATACAAACCTTATACACGAATGATCATAGCTGTCAAAGATTACATATGTTTCCAAGTTTCCGAGTGTTTATTAATAAAGCGTTCTGTAGGAATATCGTAATTGGAAATCTCATAGAAAGAGAGATAATAGGTGACATAAGAATAAAGCTATACGAATTTTCCCTTGCTTTGTCTCACTTGCAATCTTTAAAAGGCTATGAATATTTATGGATGTACATATGCACACATACACACACGCACACATACACACACACATATATATACATATACGTATGTATATATATATGTATATATATATATATATATATATATACATATGTATGCATGTATATATATATATATATATATATATATATATATATATATATATATATAT
>NC_068984.1:137954568-137955637 GCF_001194135.2 Octopus bimaculoides | reverse complement strand
GTGTGTGTGTGTGTGTGTGTGTGTGTGTGTGTGTGTGTGTGTGTGTGTGTGTGTGTGTGTGTGTGAAAGTTTCTTGAAAAACAGTATTTGAAAAAAACATTTTCTTAAATTAAAAATTATTATGTTGTGTCTGAGGAGTCACATTGCTTTAAAACCTTATTATCTCACACACCCACTTGTTCGATTTCCATTTATTTATTATTTATATTTTCTCTTCCAAACCAATTTTTTCAGTGATTTACATTATAGTTTTTTTCCTATTTATGTATATAGAAGTACACATATAAACATCTTCATACATACATACATACATGCATACATACATACACACATACATACATACATACACACACACACACATATGTATATATACAGGATGGCCCAAAAGTAAGTTTACAGTCATCACGTAGGCACTCTAAATTTCTTTTGAAACATTTTGTTACGTTTAAATTTCTATCTTACAATTAACTAAATTAACATAGGAATAATGGTTTCATATCTTTTTATAATTAAGATCTAAAGTGTTAATATAGGAATGCGAAACAGATAGTTGAATAACTTGCAAACCTACTTTTGGGCCACCCTGTATATATATATGTATATATATATATATATATATATATATATATACATACAAATTCAATACAGGAAGACAGATTCAGGTATCAAGTTATTCCTGGTCAAACCATATATATTTTTCTTCAAACAATCTCATTTGAAATCAAGGTTTGATGACAGCGTGCATATACGTATACAGATAGATATATACAATTAAATTATAAGTCACGAGCTGATAAGATGACAGTGATTTAAACGAAAGCCCTCGAATTAATCAAATAAAACGAAAAACATCTTACAACCGTTTCAGGGAATATGCGAAGAGGCAGATACATCCTTTCAGCTTCGGTAATCAGAGATTCGTCGTTATAAAAGGGTTTCAAATTTTTAAAGAATTTCGAATTATATCTATCTATCTATCTATCTATCTATCTATCTATCTATCTATCTGTGTATATATATACATACATAGATATATACATACATACATACATACACACACACATATATA
>NC_068984.1:137948120-137953182 GCF_001194135.2 Octopus bimaculoides | reverse complement strand
TGTGTGTGTGTGTGTGTGTCTGTTCACTCGTGTATGTGAGTGTGTGTTCACTCGTGTGCCTCTGTGTGTGTATTCATTCGTGTGTGTGCGTGTGTGTGTGTGTGTGTGTGTGTGTGTGTTCGCTCGTGTGCGTGTGTGTATGTGTTCGCTCGTGTGCCTGTGTGTATGTGTGAATATGTGTGTGAGTTCGTGTTTATGTGTATGTGTGGATTTGTGTATGCGTATGCGTGTGGCCATGAATGCATGTTCGTTCGTGTTTATGTGTATGTGTTTGATTGTGTGTGTGTTGGATGGGGTAGGTGAGGGGGGGTCTCCGGTATTCATTGCGTCTTCGAAGAATAAATTTCACTGATCTAACAATAGACGTTATTAAAATCCTTGAAATAATAATAATACAAAATGAAGAGAATTAAAGATATTTCAATTATGTTTTTCAATAAGATATAAAGTTTGATCTATTGTTGTATGATTTATGAATTATCTGTCACGTATTCGTACCAGCTGCACGAACATCTTTCAGGAAAAGATTGTCACCAAAGTGATAAGAATTAAATTAAATGTGAAACATAACGCCATTGTTATTAAATAACTAAGATTTCAAGTTTTGCTAGAATATCTTACAAAGGATTAAATAAGTTTGCTCTGATTAAACATGATTATATACTTAATAATCGGTAGATATACTAGTAATGAAGGCGCGTAGCATGGAGGTTTGGATGTTGTACTCACAATCGCAAGATCTTGGGTTCGAATATCGGACCGGGCGATGCGTTGTATTAATGAACAAAATACTTCATTTCAAATTGTCTTGCGACGGATTTGCATCCCCTACAGCGATGATCTTGATTGTGATCTTAGTCACCTGTACGCGATAGAAACCGGGTACCTGCGCTTATGAGCCCCAGAGCTCAAGGCAGTAATGTTCAAAGGTTGATGATATCACTAGCTATGCATATCATTCTTCAGTGTTCTCACCATTTAATATACCTTAAAATAGTAATAATTTTGATTAAATAAATTTAGAGAACGTTTAAAAATTTAATTAGCGAAACTACTGAGTCCAGTAGCATGTGAAACAATTTATTATATTATAGAATACTATAGAATAGCAAATGGAACTTTGCAAATAATATCACTTCGTGTGTTGTATGAAATAAGAACAGATCTAATATTCATTGTTGCAAGAACCGCCTGCTTTTATGCAAGACGTACAGATAAAATTTGATAGTTTGCAAAAAACAAAAATGGGGAAAGAAAATATAATATCCCATCCAAAAATGAAAGTATTTTAAAACATCAAAAATTCTCATCTAGATTATGGCTGAGAGATAATGGTTTAATCGAAGTAACCGCGTTCATCTTCTATCCCGGCCTCAATATGAAGTCATAGAAATTCTGCGACAACCACTTCTGGCACTTTCCGGAAGTATAGCAAAGAGCTGAATTCTGCTGCCATACAGCAGCAAACCACTTCAGCCAGGGATTGACCACAGTTTCCAGTAGTTTCACATAACATTTTGAATTGAGCCTAAGATGTAGGGATGTATTCCGGCGTGCGGAAGCAGTCATATCACCAGCTGTTCATGGCTTCGGAGTCCCTGTTGCAACTGTACATGTCACGTCTTACAGTCCTCACAGTGTTCACAGAGCATTGAGCAGGCTATCATGATGTCGACATTTTGACATCCGGCACGAATTATCATGACACAGCTAGCTCTTTTCCAATATTCAGCTAGCTTTCAGTCCTTCGTGCCAGTCAACTTATTCTCAACTACAACCTTAATCGTTATACCCTCCAACACTGTTAGCTATTTACCAATACATCAAGATATTTCTTAAAAAGCAGGAAAACTAAAAATCGTCAAATTTGGACTTTTGAAATATCGTATCTTGGAAATATGCAGTGGCTTTTATATACCTGTGGCTAACCAAATGAAGTAGATTAATTGGATATGGGACTAAGGGGTTAATGTCTGCATTTCATAACTGACATTGTGCTATATCCATACTCAGGACATGTAACTGTTATTGAATCATTCCAACAATCACGTAAATTAGTACTACTGTGTAAATACATTTGGCTCCGTTAGGAGAGAATTGCATAAGCAATAGTTGTTCCGTTAGTTTGCAGTGCTAAGTTCAAGTCTTACTCTTGGCCTTGATCAAATCAGGGATCAATGTATCAAATTTATTCTGATTAAAACTGCATGTGATGGCTGATGGGACAACGATACATTAATGGTTAAATACGTCAACAGTCATTATAAAGGGTTCAACGAGGAATTCTTTCAGTATTCTTTCCAATCTAATTTTACTTTAGAAGTCCTTGCGATGAACATTTTCTAGTTATATTTTCGTTAAAGTTTTGTTGAATTTATACAAAAAAAAAAAAGCAACTAATTTCAGTGAAAACCAATTTTGTATCAGAATAAAGAATATTTAAACGTTTTTTTTTTTATTAAATCTGAGCGAAATGAAATAGGAAGGCCTATAAGAAAATTTTAAATAAGTAGAGTAAGATATTTCGAGAAATGCTGGCACACATTCATTGAAGCCTAGGGGAAGATTTGTTTCTATCAAGAGAGCAGCTCTTTAGTTTATTAAAACAGGGGTTAGCGGGAGGTTCTATAACCATGGTAAGTCCTTCTTAAATAGATACTAGACAAAATTTACATTATTTACATTATTTACATTTGACGGATATTTGTCCTCATCTTTGTTGTTAACACAACGTTTCGGCTGATATACCCTCCAGCCTTCATCAGGCGTCTTGGGGGAATTTCAAACCTGGGTTCTCATTCCTAAGGTACATAATTCCGCATCTCTTAAATATAAATGTATTTTAATATCTATTTTGCGTCATGTTGTGAACAGTACTTGAAATACATCATTGGAAATGATGTTAGGTAACTTTACAGCCAAATCTGCGAAAGGTTTGTGTCTGAGGGCACCCAAGACATACAATTAAAGTGATTCACAAAATACATTAAAAACCCTTGATACAGCCGTCTAACGGGCTTCTGCAATTTTCGTCATTCCAATTTTAGATGCAATGCTTCATGTTTGTTGAATATTTTTCTTTTTATCAGTTTCCAAAAAGATAGAAAATAGCTGCTCAGAGGTTCACCAAAATACTTCCCAGAAGCGGTTGGCTCAGTTTGGTTTTGGATCCAAAGTAAAAGATCTCCCAGTCACAGCATACCTTCTCTTGTGGAATCCAAGTTTTTTATTTGTGACTCTAACGTTTACTACCGAAGCAGCTTTATTACATGGCGTGACAACGTTTTTACCAAAATATCTGGAAAGCCAGTATCAGCGGACACCATCGCAAGCCTCTTTGCTCACAGGTACAAAATATTAATTCTGTTTACAAAGAAACTCATTCATGTCTATTTAGAAAATAATTCGATCAAGATCTCCGAAAATCTATGAAACTTTGTTCTTTTCTTTTGAAAATTGTATTTGAAATTGACTGATATAGACATACTTCCCTCTATAGATAATCATTTGCTAATGATAATTAAGAACGTGTGACAATTCAAATAGCTAATCTAAACAAAAATACATGAAGCATATAATGTGCTAATCCAATCGTAATGTTAAAATTTAAAAGCCATGTAAACCGATTAGTAATTCTCAATAAATTTAACAAAAGAGTAAAAAAAGTGCGTCAATTATAGCTTCACAAATATAATGAGACACGGATACACAAATATTTTGTTTCCTTAAAAAAGTGTCTGATTGTGAAAAGGTAATGCCAGAAACCTTAATTTACATTTAACTGTTTATGAAATATTTTAGATATTAAGGAAATGTCAATCGATATAACATGAAACGAGATTTTAAATTATCTCATATGTAGTTCCTTGGTTTGCATTACACATCTCACAGACTAACAACAAAGTTTTATAATGAATATCCATTTATTGAAATGTCATTTCAATAAATGTAATAATTACGTTAGTTTGTGAATAGGGGAAGCCAGCTGGCAGAAGCGTTAGCATGCCGGGCAAAATGCTTAGCAGTATTTCGTCCGTCTTTACATTCTGAGTTCGAATTCCACCGAGGGTGACTTTGTCTTTCATCCTTTCGGAGTCGATCAAAATAAGTACCAGTTGAACACTGGAGTCAATGTAATCGATTTACTCCCTCCCTCAAAATTGCTGGCCTTGTGTCAAAATTTGGGACCAGTATTAGTTTATGAATACATGTAATTTTCCCAATACTTTTCTGTAGGAATTATCGCAGTTCCAGGTGGTGCTGGAGGCCAACTGTTAGGAGGATACATTTGTAAGAGATTTGGTTTAAAAATAAACCAAATGACCCGGTTGGCTATTGTATGTTTTGTTGTTTCATTGACTACTTGGAGTGTTGTTTGGATAAAATGTGACGGAAGTGTTTTGGCGGATATTACAGGGAAAAATGAAAACAGAAGGTTAGTTATTTTTTCCTAATACCGAATACATGGATTTTCCGTTAATTTCTTCTGTTTCTATTTATTCCTTTTGAAATAAAAACACTTACAAACGTTTTTATCACAACCATTGCAATACCTTTCTTTTTTATAAGTGATACAATTTCATTTCATTTTTCTTCATTCTGTTAAGATCAGATTTCCTTTATATTGCTTCATTATAAAATGACTATCAAATACTTGGGATATACAGGGTTGATTTAACAAATTATTTTTGGTCTACACACGGGTTTAAATATCTTTTAAAAAAATAACACTCAATAAAAGAGTGCCTTAGAACAAGCAATTCGCTCCCGAGGAATGGAGGAACCGCCAATAAATGTTTCTTTTCTTTTAACACAAGTTCATTTCGCTCTTGTCTCCAATATTATTTTTATATTTAAGACGGCGAGCTGGCAGAATCGTTAGCGTACCGGCCAAGATGCTTAGAAGCACTGCGTCCGCCTTTATGTTCTGAGTTCAAATTTCGCTGAAGTCGATTTTGCTTTTTATCCTTTTGAAGTCGATAAAAGAAGTGCCAGTTGAAAACTGGGGTCGATGTAGTTGATTTAACCCTTCCCCGATCTTGCTAGCCTTGTGCTTAAATTT
>NC_068984.1:137943547-137945452 GCF_001194135.2 Octopus bimaculoides | reverse complement strand
ATATATATATGGGGGCAGGTTGTGCAGTATTTGTATAGAAGTATACATTTATACGCGATGAGGAGAGCAGGAAAGTTCCTTGCTTTAAGGATTTCGCAAAACGGCTGGTTGGAGGCCCAACTTTAGAAGTTCTTTTACAGGGCTTAGTAAAACTGAAGGACCTCTGCAATAAGTTTCTGGATCCGAGAGGAGAATCTGCCGGATAAAATCATAATTAACTGACCCTCCTGTAATTTATTTTCTCAAAGCCAGGAACTTTTCAGCCCAGCGTCATGCATATATACATACATACATACTTACTTGCATGCATATGCACTCACATTCACACTCACACGCGCACGCACGCACACACATACACACACACACAAATATATATATATATATAGATAGATATTGTAAATGCAAAAATAAAAACAAAAACACAAAGGATTCTGCGGTACACGTGTTTCAAGCTTTATAGTTGTTACATCAGTGTATAATTGACAATATAAAGCTATCTTCAGCCGCAAATGTATTCTCTCCCAAGAATTATATCACAAAGGAGGAAGAAAGATGAGATATAAGAGGTGAGGTTCCGTTTGGTATTTTGCATTGTACTATACCTTGTAGAATTCTTAATTTGATATATTTATACATAATTTTCTCAGTACTCCGGAATCTGTCCATACTTTGCCACAATTCAGTGTGTAGTGTTAAGTTGGTGGTTAAAAACAATACAATAAAATAACATAACAAAAATGAAATAATAATATAAAATAAAATAGGAATATAAAATACTAAGAAGAAAAAATAATACAGACATTCATACAAAAATAGAACTAAAAAAAGTAAAACATAAAAGGAGTCAAATCGGTGGGGTGGGTAATCTAAGAAACAATAAGAGAAAATCTGGATAGTCAAGTAAGATACATCTAAGCTATATATATATTTAAATAATAAGAGTGAAAATTGAATATCAATTTGATGAATATCAATTTAAAACCAGTGGCCTAGCATATTGAAAAATCTGAAGATTCAGAAAAATTATATTACATACATCTAATATGCCTCTAATATGTATGTATGTATGTATGTATGTATGTATGTATGTATGTATGTATGTATGTATGTATGTATGAATGTATGTATATATAGACAGGCAGAAAATGAGAGATGCTTAGTTAGTACAGTAGTAGGATTAATAGAGCTGAAAGTATGAATATATTCGCAAATGTATGTGTGTGTGTGTACCAGCATGGCCGCAGTTTAATAACTGAAGATATTCTCTGGAAGCCTAGCACTTATTCTATCGGTGTCTTTTGGCGAACCGCTAAGTTACGAGTCGGTTGTCAAGCGATGGTGGTGGAACAAACACAGACACACAAACATATATATATATATATATATGCGATGGGTTTCTTTCAGTTTCTTTCTTCGAAATCCATTCACAGGGCCTTGGTCTGCCCGAGGTTAGGCTATAGTAGAACACACTTGCTCAAGGTGCCACACAGTAGGACTGAACCTGGAACCTCTACTTACCACACAGCCACTCTTGCGCCTAGAAGTCAAATATGTGTTTTTGTGTGTTTGTGTGTGTGTGTGTGTGTGTGTGTGTGTGTGCGTGTGTGTGTGTGTGTGTGTGCGCGTAGAAAGATAACTTTCTCTGGATGAGTGCTTCACGGTGCTCTATATGAGTAGACGCAATCTTTGGTCGAATCTATAGCCATATAATTCCTCGTCTGTTAGCCATCGATTTTTACGCGCAGGATAGAAAATATGTCTTGTGCCGTTGGCTCTTTGTTGCAACTTGAACAATAACTAATTTAGAAAAACAAAATATTTGACTGAAAATCCGTTTGAGAATGTCAGAAATTTCGACGATATTTTTCCAATACTACAGCAGATCAATGTTACGACTAGTAACAG
>NC_068984.1:137942000-137943461 GCF_001194135.2 Octopus bimaculoides | reverse complement strand
AAAAAAAAAAAAAAAAAAAAGACGAAATCCTTCGATGATGATCTGAAATTTTAACGTCATTCTTCCACGCCATTTGACGAGAATCTCATTGTGCTGCAAACGTAAAAATAGCCAGGCGTCGGACAACAACTTTTACGATATTTGTCTGTAAAGTTTCCGAAAGAGTAGACATCAGTAAACTTCGAGCCATTTGATTTTTAAAAGAAAATCTGAAAATATATATCACGTTGACAGAAACTTTTTCCTGCGTTTGCTGAGAGATGAATAAAAACGATAACCAAGTCGGAGCCAACAACTGCCTGATCGTTCGAACGCCGATGAAAATTTGGTAAAATGTATCATGAGTGTGACGGGTCACGATGTCGTACCCACGATTATGTTGGGTGGTCACGATATCGAATCCAGATATGTGTTTCATTAAGATCTCCAAACTATCCGTGTGTTTGTTCACGATGTGGAAAAAAGGAAAACTATCGAATTATCCAGATATTTGACCTCGCTATATTCGGAAAACTAAACTCCAATTCAGCTTCCTGTTTTCCATCATTCGAACAGTAATGCACAAGATTCAGCATTCGATTTTCAGAAGAGGGATGGTTGATAAAAAAAACAGAAAAGACAAACATGCTCTCTTCACTTCGGTTTCCGTGCATGTCCTCACCTATGGTCATGAATGTTGGCTAATGACCGAAAGTGTAGGATCCAAAATACAAGCGACTGAAATGGAGTTTCTTCGAAGGGTCCCTGGATTAACAGATCAAAACAAACTCCGAAACAAGCCGAATGAAACAGCTCTATATTTAAGAGATGAGGAATTATGTACATTATTTATATTATTGATATATGCCCACGGGCATATGGCGTAGTGGTTAAAAGCGCGGGATACTAACCCCAAGATTCCAAGTTCGACCCCAGGCAGTGACCTGAATAATAATAATAATAACATCGAAAAATACCTTAGGAAGGAGAACCCAGGTTCGAAGTTTCCACCCGATGAAGGCTGGAGGGTATATCAGCCGAAATGTTGTGTAAACAACAAACAAGATGAGCACAAATATCCATCAAATGTAAATAGTGTAAATAATGTAAGCTAAATGAAAGTCATTCAAATATGAATGCGATCTTGATTACTTATTTTTATTTATTCATTTATTTTGATTAGCAGGACACCGAGCATCATGAATGACTTCCATGAGTTCAGAGAGGCAATAACTGTTTTGTTATTTTATTTATTTATTTTATTTTATTTATTTATTTATTGCTAATTGGTTGTCATAAGGCGTTTGGTTGTGTGGTTAACAAGCTGACTTTGCAGTCATGTGGTGGCTTCAGTATCAATTCCATAGCATAGTACCTTGGGCAACTGACTCCTACTATGGCCCCGGGTCGAATTTAGTAAACGGAAATTGTGTGGAAGCCTGTTAGATGTATGTATATATATATATATATATATATATATAT
>NC_068984.1:137936728-137941843 GCF_001194135.2 Octopus bimaculoides | reverse complement strand
TGTGTGTGTGTGTGTGTGTGTGTGTGTGTGTGTGTTTGTGTGTGTGTGTTGTTATAATTCAATTTTTATCAAATTTCTTAGTTCTTATACAAAATGATGAAATGAATGCTAATTTTCAAAAGAGAATTATTTATTACATCAAAATTAAATTAAACAAGATTTGTATCTCGTTTGTATAACTCCTCTCATAACTACTTTGTCATTTACTACCTCTCTTCCTTTTCTACCTCATCCTCCTTTGCTTCTAAGAGTCCTTCTTACTGTGCGCATAGCGTTTCTCTCCTCATTGCTCGTCACCAAGCATAGCATGTGCTCTCATTCTACCGCTCTGATTGTAACCCTCTCTCTTTCTCTCTCTATTTCTTTTGTCACTGCCCTTCTCTCTATACGATATTATGTGTGACCATAAAAATCAACTAAGCATCCAAAATTTATATCAGCAATTATCATAGAAAGATAGACTTTGCTAATTTTATATTTAAATTCTAAAAAGCGGTGAGCTAATAAAATCGTTAAAGCGTGGTTCAAAATGCCATGCTGCAAAAAATCCGACTCTTTACCTATCGGTTTCAAGTTCCACCTAGGTCAATGCTGCCTTTCACTCTTTCAATGTTGATGAAATAAAGTACAAGCCAAAGTACTGAAGGAACTCCGCCGGTTAAAACTGCTGGCCTTATGGTAAGATCGGATGGGGTGTATGTGGGAGCTGCGTCCTAGGCGACGCTTTTATATGGAGGCATTTTGGGTCTGTTATTAAGCCTGTATAGCAGCAAAGTCAAGTGTGGCCATTGGTGGCACACACTTTAACTACACCATGTCAGAAGCCCATTATATTTAAATGCAATGTAATAACTGCTTCTAAGTAAGCTTGCTAATAATACAAGATATCAATTAAAACATCTGGAATTCTTCATATATCAAAACGAGAACAATTATTATCCTAATTATTATGTAATATTCGTGCTGCAATTATTCGTTTTGACAAGGCAGGTGAGAGATAATATAATGATTATAGCTTCTTGACAGCCTGATAGAAACGACCGTCCATAATATAATATTTAATTATGTTTGCTTTTTTAAGATTTTTAAATGTTTTCATTGTTGTCAGCTCTTCGCTTCCTATGATACTTGAAGCTTGTCTTCTTCTTCTTCTTCTTCTTCTTCTTCTTCTTATTATTATTATTATTATTATTATTATTATTATTATTATTATTATTATTATTATTATTATTATTATTATTCCATTGTAACAATTGATACAGCCTGTGAGCTGCATCCATTTATCTATCTGTGGGATGTATCCATTTATTTATTGCTTTGCAATGTGTTTTTTTTTTCTGTTGTAGATCTCTTCAACACGCTTACACTTCCTTAAATATTTTGTCTAACGCCGAATATATCCACCCATCTTCCCTGATCACTATTCCTGGCTGGGATGACCCATGAGGGTGTAGAATCATTATGCACCTCCTCTCTGTTTCTGGCTGGATTCTAGACATGGAGTTGTGTGGTTAAGAAGCTCAGTTTGCAACCACGTGATTTTGAGTTGACCCCCTACTGCGTTGGAATTTGGGATAGTATCTTGTGAGGGAATTTGGTAGACGGAAACTGTGTGAAAGCCCAAACATACAAGCATACATACATACATACATACATACCTATATATTCGTGTGTGTGTGTGTGTGTGTGTGTGTGTGTGTGGTTTTCGTATTTGTAATTGTCACCCTCACAGCTTGACAACTGATGTTTGTATACGCCCATACTTCAGCGATTCGGCAAAGAAGTTTGATAAAATAATAATAAAAAAAACCCCGAACAACTGATATCGATTTGTTCAACTAAAGTCTTCAAGGCAGTGCCCCAGCATGACCACAATTCAATTACTGAAACAAGTTAAATATAACAATAACAAAGACAGTAGCTATAACTGTCGCAGCTCGGAATGTTGAGAGCTTACCGTTTGTTGTACATTCCATGCTCCACGCTTGAGAGAACAATATACGACGTATGATTTCTTTTTTGCAGAGTTATTCGAACTGTTCTTGCATCGATGATATTGAACAGCCTGGGTATGCTACGAAAGGAATGTGCAAGAATCACGGAAATTGTTACCAGCTTTTCATTTTCCTACCTTTGTTAATGATTACGTTTTTTCTAACTTTTGTCGCGCGGACTCCTCTTGTTGCTGTTGTGCTTAGGTAAGTGTTGTTTAATTATTGATAAAGCTTCAGTCTTCGCTAAAGTGGAATGTGTTTCTTTTATTTGCCGATTCTAGAATCCTCCGAGACTGGTTAGATCAGTGGTACTCAATTATTTTTCGCCTATGGATCCCTTTTATACGGGTGGAACCCCATGCTCGTTCAATGTTTTAAAAAAAATCCTATTATCAAATTTCTTATGATTAAATATTATTATGAATTGTATTAAAAAATAGCTAAAATATTTTATGTATTGTAGAAGTATAACCAGTTTATTGGACATAAATTTTAACAACGAAATCTTAAATAGAACCCTAAGGAACATGTGGACCCCGATAAGAAAACTTCGGTTAGAGTGATACTGTTAATATTCCGTTTATAATGTTCTGAGTCAACAATTGGAGGAAAGATCTGACCGAGAAGATTCCAAGGGGTGGTGTTCAGAGTATGAAGGATTGGGTAAAGAAGTTAGAGTGAAGAAAGTGCAGTTAGACGCACCAAGAGTACCAAGAGGTGTGGGTGACGAGTGGGTCGGGGCTGGCTAAATATGGAAGTACGAAACCAATTACCTTCGAGGAGCAAAAGCCTTTATAACAGCAATGGAGAGATGAGGCAACATGTATGTGAACTAGAAACTGAAATGTGTCCATTAATGATGAAGTGCCAATCGACAGGTAGCTTTTTTCTGGGTGCTATCCAAAATGTCTATGCGTAGCAGCTGTTATTAAAAAGCGGTAGTTCACATCTGCGATCCTTTGGTCTCTCTAGTGGTGCATGACAACATTTTCTGTATTTCACAGTAAAATTACCAGCAACATACCAAAGCAGTATTGTGTTATACAGGGTCAACATGGTTGACGTCATAGAGTGAAGCAGATCTGAGCAAGCTTGACCAAATGATCACGATAGATTTAGATCTGTTCGATATGTGTCAATGCATTTGCATATTTTGTTCTCAAATAGTTCGCATTATTTAAGTTACGTTAATTACGTTTTTCTGTTTCAATTTAATTAATCTTTGACTTGAGTACACCATGAAAATATTCAAGTAATCAATGTGATCCATGAAAACAAACAAATTAGTTAAAAATTTCCTTAATAGACATCAAGGTCTCTATTTAGAAATACCCAGAATAATGTTTTGATTCCTTTTTCAAAAGTGCCAAACCCTTCTTTAAAATATCCATGGTAGGAAACTTTAGTCTGAAAGGGCAAAAGATACTTAAGAAATTGTTGTGTCGACGCCCCCAAGCGAAGAAGTAAGCTCGACCAAGACATATAAATAGAGGTAGTCTGACCGTGGTAGAAGTGGACTGCCAGTGGACTGCTAGTGGACTGCTAGTGGACTGACTGTTGAGTAGCAGTTGTGTAGCTGTTGAGTAGAGATCATCCGAAGGTGCTAGACAGCAGTAGCTTGAGGCATAACAGAAATTTACTAACGTGAACCGTTAAGGGATTAAATAGGATTATGCAATTTTGAAATCTTCCTTAATATATAAATGAAGTCGTTACAACATAATATTGAAAGCTCTGAGTAGCAGGGTTGCAAATTTAATTTATCCGAAACGTCAGCATTTATCGCTGGTCAAAACATTCGAATTTATTGTATTTCAAGGGAAGTCGAGATACACGTTTTCAACTTGTAATTGCAATTTTCTGATTAGGTGTGTTTTTTCTGGCCTTATCAATCCTAGTTTCTCAAGAGTAGTATGAAGACAATTAGTCACGTAGTCAAGTGCTTCTATAATTATTAGTAGAAATGCAACATTATAGCCCAGATGGAATACATGCAAATTTATCATCAGTTCGACATTGATTATTTGTTTTTCACTAACGTTTAACATGGTGTTGACATCTGCTGTTCATAGAACTTCTGTACATGGTTTCATATTTCTATTCCATGTTATGTCTGGTTTATTGTGCTTGCATTTTATTGAAGTCTGGACAGAGATATTCCGCCAGTATTCTTTCGAATTATGTATGCTTATGCGCTTCACATTACTGTAGCTTCTTATACTTGTCTCCCCAGGATTATTCCTTCCACGGGTTTCATTATGTAATGTTTTCGCTATTATATCATGCCTTATAGGCAAACAACACTGTGAGGATATCTTTTAGCAGCAACTTATGATATGGATCATATCTTCAATGTTGATTCTACAAAGCCCGCATCGGATATTGCAACTACGTACTTTATCCCTTTTGTGTATGAGATATTTTATGACTATATTCTGCTCCTTATTGCAAAAGTGTACCTTTCAAAGTGGCAATTAAATTGGCGCAAGTCAGGTGGACAGGCTATCTTGTTCGAAAGCTTGACACGTAACTCCCCAGTGGACTGTTTTACAGCGAACTGGTGGACGGTAAGTGCACGCAAGGTGGACAGAAGAAGCGCTTCAAAGACACGCAAATCCTAACCGAAAAGCTTTGGGATCAACCTCAACACCTGCGAAACGCAAGCGCAACACCGATCTGCCTGGCCAAGAGAGCAGGACTGAGGGGCACGTGAACTACGGAAACTGACGGCTTCCTCTCAAGCATAATTATGATGAGTTCTAAAGACAGGTTATTAGTATTGTTGTGATTTAGCGAAATCATCAGCATCATCATCATATATATATATATATATATATGTCCAACGGATGTTAACATAAAGCTGAAGATCAGTGAAAAAGAGAACACCTATTCTGAACTATTGAGAAATCTGCAGTTACTCTATCCAGATTACAAGTTCAGGTTTATACCTGTAATTATTGGGGCCCTAGGATATGTAATATACTGCCTAAATACTAATCTTGAGAAATTAGGCTTCTCAAAACTAGAAAGGAGAAAGTTAATTCGAAGACTACAGATCTGATCCATCACTGGAACTGTAAAAATCTGTAAAACTTTCCAGAAGTTTATCATTTAAATGTAT
>NC_068984.1:137930866-137934306 GCF_001194135.2 Octopus bimaculoides | reverse complement strand
CAGATGAAATACCGCTAAGCATTTTGCTCGGCGTGCTAACGATTCTTTTCTACTCTAGGCATACGGCCCGAAATTTTTGGGGAGGAGGACAGGCGATTAGATCGATCCCAGTACGTAACTGGTACTTAATTTATCGGCCCCGAAAGGATGAAAGACAAAGTCGACCTCGGTGGAATTTGAACTCAGAACGTAACGGCAGACGAAATACCACCAAGCCTTTCGCCAGGCGTTCTAACGATTCTGCCAGCTCGACGCCTTTTGTGTTATTTTAATATGAAATAAAGCTGGCAGAATCGTTAGCGCGCCGGAAATAAGCACGCTAAGCGGCATTTCTTCCTCTTTAATTTCAGAGTTCAAATTCCGCCGAGATCAGCGTTTCCTCTTTATCCTTTCTAAGTTGATTAAAACAAGTACGCGTTGCACCCTGGGGTCAATGATTTCAACTTACGCCTTCTCTCATAATTGTAGGGGCTGTACCAAAATCAGAAAAAAAAGGTGTCGCATAAGCAGAATCATGAGCTTGTCGGATAAAATGCTTAGCGGAATTTCTTATTTCTTTATTGCCCACAAGGGGCTAAACATAGAGGGAACAAACAAGGACAGACAAGGACTTTATTTCCTCAGTATCGAAAGGATAAATGGCAAAGCTGACCTCGGCTGTATTTAAATTGAAAATGTAACGAAATATTGGCTTCAAACTTTGGCACAAAGCCAGACATTTTAGGTGAGAGGTAGTTTGATTACATCGCCCCCAATGCACAACTCGTCTTCTTTTTTAATCGACTTCGAAAGGATGAAAAACAAAAACGTCCACGACGGAATTGGAACTCAGAACGCAAAGACGTACGAAATGCTGCTAATCATTTTGTCCGGTGTGCTAACGACTCTGACAACTCGCCACCTTAAGAGCAAAAGATGATTAAAAGATAACAAGGGCGAAAGCGATACACCGAAGTTAACTTTGAAAATCTTATGCATAGAAACCACAGAAAAAAAAGCAGCTTCGAAGAGACACGAGTAACTCTAAGAATTTGGTAAAAATACAGACTGAAGTGAGTAATTAAGAAGACCTCAAAAGTCCGGATTAGTCGCAGAACATGTGTAGTATGTTTAGTTAATTGGACAGAAAAGAGAAGACGATGCAGATATAGCTTATTTATAGATCACAAGCTGGAAAATGGTTTATATAAAGCAGCAGTTCATATGTGAAATGCTGCGAGTACAGATTTGAATGCGACAGCACAAGATATTAGATTCCATGATGTCAACATTGATAGAAACAAGGTTTTACAAAAGAGCAGAGTATAAATACAAGTTTATTCTTAATGTCATATATGGTTACAACTGATTATTTCCCTGCGCTATACCGTTGACCTTTTGTCGTTGGTCAACGGTATTGCAGAGAGAATGACTTAACCGCCGGGGCTGTCCCGAGGCTGTTTCCATAACTTATCTAAAGTACACTTATTGCTTCACTATTCATGGATACGAAACGAAGGAAAGACAAATCCATACATTTGCAGCATCCACAGAACTGCAGGAGATGCATAGATATTGGTTAAGTATAAACGTACATAGGGTCTTACATCCGGATTTTCTGTAAAGGTTTAATTCTTTAGACTTTTTTAAATGCTCAATAAATTGCCCTACTAGGCAGCAGGGGATTATTGTTGTAGTGGGAAGGTAACTATAAGAATAATTCTTGTAGAAACATTCAGAAATGTGTTATTGGTGACGAAATTCAGTGTAGACCTGAGAATCTGAGGTTCGGTAAAAAGAGCGAGAGAGTACTCTGTGTAGTAAGGCCGTGCGAATGTGTGAGTGAATGAGTGTGTGTGTGTGTGTGTGTGTGTGTGTGTGTGTGTGTGTGTGTGTGTGTGTGTGTGTGTGTAAGGAGAGAGAGAAAGCGACAGACAGAAAAAAAAACAGACTATCAGCATGTGGAGCTCCGAGGTTCTCAAAATATGAATGTGTGATCCGATCTTCCGTTTATAATGGTGTATTCTTTGAATTGTCCATTGTTTGGAAATTTTATTTCATGCAAAGGTTTTTTTTTTTCTTTTGACGCAGTAGTGATAAAGTACTGTTCAATTCAGAAGAGTTCGAATCCATTTCAGGGAACCGCTGTGATGAGTGGTTTTCTTTGAAAAGAAAGCAACAGTTGAACTGACGCATGATTTCTAGAAAAGAATGCTGGCGGTGACTACCACTGTCACCAAGTTAGCTGATTAGCAGCTGCGTCTTCTCAACAGTTCAACATGTCGTTTTGAGACTAACTACAAATTAGATCTACAGGGGAGAATTCATAGTGATAGTAATGATAACGGATTTAATTTCGCTCTTCATCATAAGCGAAATACTACACACAAGGAGAGCGGCCATTGTTAATGCAGTTTTAGTGATAATGAGTAAATCAATGTTTATCTATTTATATGATCGTCTTTCAGGTTTCGGCAAATCCATTTTGCAAGAAATAAACAATTCTAGCGAGTTGGTAGGTGGAACTTCCTCAAGAAATAACAATCTTAGTTTCTACAAAAATTCTCCATGCAAATCTTTCGTTCAGAAGTACGAAATACTATAATGTTATGCTTCTCTGAGAGATAGAGACTTCACTTTCTGGAACCTGGAAACAGACCAGCGTTCGTATTCGTTATGTAATCATGCTCCGAGTTACAGCATTTCGTGTCCGAATACATTTGTGTGAACAATACGATCGAAGAGAGAAAAAATTAAGCGATGAGTATATATGCACATTTCAAGAGTAATTTCTCTTTCCTCAGCACTTTATCCAACCCACTAACTATCCACGAACACATTGCTTAAATACCCACAAAGTTTCGCTCTGAATTCAATAGAAAATCTATAGAGATAAACTTAAAAACTCTGTATTTATGAAATTAGAAATATTGCATTTCTAAATCTCTCAGAGAGACTTATACAGTAGCAGCACGATAAATGTACAGCCACCATTTTTCGTCGCTAGTAACGATTCGGTAAAGAAATCGTTGTTTGTGTCCATGAGTTGAGCGTTGACGAGCAAACAAACAAGCGGAGATTGTGGCTCGTTGACTTTTGCTGTTGTTACTTAAAGCATGCGGAACACATGCTCCATACTTCTGAACCTTTCCCATTGAGTTAAGATGCTTCTCTATAGCAGCGTGGGAGCATTCCATTTTCTCTGCCACTTCCCTTGTCGTTTGACGAGAATTTTCGTGCAAAAGTTGGTTTAATCGCTCTTCATCGAATTCAACTGGACGTCCAGAACGAGGTGCGTCTTTGAGGTAAAAATTTCCATTTGTGCACTTGGCATACCAATCACGAGCGGTTCTTTCAGCTATGGCACCCTCTCCATACACAGTACAAATGTCGCGAGCAGATTTTGCGGCCTTAGAACCTTGACTAAAAGCAAAAAGAAGGAGGTGTTAAAAATGCCCGTT
>NC_068984.1:137928320-137929717 GCF_001194135.2 Octopus bimaculoides | reverse complement strand
AGAGAGAGAGAGAGAGAGAGAGAGAGAGAGAGAGAAAGACAGACAGACAGACACAGACAGAAGAGGGAGAGAGAGCGCCGCACAGTGTGTGTGTGTTTTTGTGTGTGTATGTGTGTGTGTGTGTGTATGTCTGTATGCGTGAGCATGCATATTTTTGTGTATAAGGTATCCTTCTGAGTATGTGTGTATGTGTGTGCTTTTGGCTTATGTCGCTTAGTGCGATCAACTCCATTGTATGAGGTAACTGTATTTAACATGAAGCAGCTAATAATTTTGATCGATGAAGCTCATAAATGCAGCTCTTGAAAGAAAAACAAAACGACACTCATACTTTTGTTTTACTTAATAATGTTTAAGACTTCGTGGAATCTAAAATAGAATTATAAAGAAACAAATGCCAACGTAACATATTCAGAAAATGAATTGCTAGCAAAACCTTTCAATAAGATATGAAGTTGTCATAAGATTTAAATATGCATGTACACACACACACACACACACACACACACACACACACACACATAAATATGTGTGTGGGGCCGTATTATATATGTATATATATTACGTAATATTTACGTATATATATATATATATATTATTTATGCACCCTTTTCAAGCCTAGCCAGGCTCATGGGCCCTGTTTCCCGGTTTCTATGGCGTATGTGTTCCCCCCAGTCCATCGCAGCGTTACTCAAGAAACAGGAAGAAAGAGTGAGAGAAAGTTGGGGCGAAAGAGTACAACATTTTATGCAGATTCTCTGCTCAACTTTCTCTGTCGTGGTCAATGCAACGATCACACGCTACACACCTTCCTTCCAAGCACTGCTGTAAACAAGTGAAGTGAGCAAGAACGTTAAAACTTAGTGCACATGCACAGCAGAGTTCATGGCCAGTCTTTGCCAAGTGACTTCACTCTACGTGCTTTAGCGTCGTTACTATGGCAACTGTCCAGATATCTTTTCATCGGACCACGTATATACGTATGTATGCATATGTGTGTGTGTATCTATATATGTTTGTGTGTGTGTGTGTGTATCTATATATGTTTGTGTGTATGTGTGTGTGTTTGTGTGTGTGTGTGTTTGTGTGTGTGTGTGTTTGTGTGTGTGTGTGTATACATCGTGGCATTCCATCGGTTGCGACGACAAAGTTCCAGTTGATCCGATCAACGGAACAGCCTGCTCATGAAATTAATGTGCAAGTGGCTGAGCACTCCACAGACACGTGCACCCTTAACGCAGTTCTCGGAGAGATTCAGCGTGACACAGAGTGTGACAGGGCTGGCCCCTTCGAAATACAGGTACAACAGAAACAGGAAGTAAGAGTGAGAGAAAGTTGTGGTGAAAAAGTACAGCAGGGGTCGCCACCGCAACCCCTGCCGGAGCCGCGTGGGGCTT
>NC_068984.1:137926583-137928310 GCF_001194135.2 Octopus bimaculoides | reverse complement strand
ACACACACACACACACACACACACACACACACACACACACACACACACACATTCATTCGTGTCAGTTAAAAGCGAATTTTTACATAGGAACCTAAGTATTGAGCAATAGTTTCAAGTTTACACGTCAGGCTTTTGTAACTTGTTTTACTTTGATGGATTTAGGAAAATTTATAATGAAATATATACGCAACATGATTTCGTTCAACTGATATATCATCTTTGCTATCTCACTCATACTTTGTCTTCAATTCCAAGTGATCTTCTACGTTGAACGCGTTGCAGTTATGATTAGTTCATTCATGACAAATCTATAATTGTGGTAGCCTCAGTAATGAGTATCTTTGCCAGGCTTCTTTTTATTATCGACTACATCTTTTAAGTAATAATTCCTTTCTTTGTGTGTAATGTTTAGAAAACATAGAAAAGAACAGCGTTCTATTTTTGCTAGGTAATATATATACATATAGAGAAGCAAATATAAAGGAAATGAAATGTTAGAAGGAATTTCGACTATTCTGTATAGAAAAACATCTGAGAGGGTAATAAATAGACGTATTCGTTTTTCTATGAATTCCGAATCGATAAGCTGAAAGAAACAACAGAATGATGATAATTTAGAGAAGCCCTAACAAACACACATCAAACAATATTTTGGTAAATACTTAGAAAGCTAAGTCAGATTAATATCTAGTAAACAGGTGATTATATAATTTAAAAAGTTTCTATCCATTATCATGTTTAATAGTTGTCTTCAGAAAACATAATTAGAAATTAGAAATTCGAACATAATATAAAATTGATACATTTTCCGTCACTGGTTCCAAAATTGCAACAAAATATTATTTATTTGGGGTCTGTTATGCTCTTTTTATTCACCTGATTACTCACAACGTTTTTTAATATGCTAGCGAAAGACTCTTAGTTTTTTTATTATATAAATAAATAAGTGGAATCAGTTCATTGAATATCTTTTTTTAATTAGCTTTCTTTGTATATTTTTAAAATTCCGAGTCAGTATTGTTCAGATATCAAAAACAAAAAAGAAATGATAATAATAATAATAATAACTAACATCGTTCTCAAGATTTAATAAAAATGTTATCATTCAGGCATCATGTTATCACAAAGTTATTCGTTTTAATTCTGTTGTATTTCGGGTGGGGGGGGGGTCATTATGCCAATAATCAACACACGCACTGATTCTATTTCACATCTTTGTGGTTATTAGTAATTTGATTAATCAGTTAAGCAATCGTTTGTTTAAGTAATCGCTCGGCTAATCAATCCATCAACTAGGTTTGTCAAAGTCCCTTCATCACCATTCGCCACGCCATCCGTGTTATTAGGAAATTAGGATTAAGACATTAGGATTCCTAGCACACTTTTCAATGCGTCCACTGACCTGTATCTGTCTGTATTGTGAGTGGCGGATTTGTTCTTTGTGAAGAGTGGTTCTTCGACGGAGTGATTTTCCTGTTTGGCCAATATAATTACTACCACACTCTAAGCATGTAATGGGATAGATTAGATTTTCCGAGGCACAGGTGAAATTTGATTTAATCTTAAATATTTTACCTTGTTTAAAGTGAAACTCTGAGCCCTCCAAACAGTGGGGAAATGTACCACAGTTAGGTAACGGATACTGATAGCATATACGGATATTTTATCCTTTACTCGATTACTACAGCCGCTAATTCTCTCTCTCTCTCTCTCTCTCTCTATATATA